>NC_090920.1:4597081-4609581 GCF_040956055.1 Brachionichthys hirsutus | reverse complement strand
TTGTTAGAGAGCCGGGTGCGGCTCTGCTACATCCTGGATGGAGTTGTGTGTCGACTTCTCGTGTTGCTGTTGATGACAACGCTCAAAAAATCATCCTTTAAAATGTGACTGACGGTACAGAAAAGGCCAAAAATCTGAATCTGAGCCTTTTAAATGATTCTAAATCAGCAATTTAAACATCTTCTGATCCAGTCTGCTGATTGTCGCTCGTTTTCCGACGCGATCGGGAGAATCTGGAAGCCGTCCCTTTGCTGGTTGGGCTCGGCGGGCTCTGCGTCCCTGAACGCACCGCGGCGGCGTCTCGCTGCTAACTGTCACGCTAACCCCCTACAGCCGCGCGGCGTGGTTGGTCAAGCAGGAGTCCGGCGGCTGTGTGGTTCGTAGCGACGGTTATTTAAAGCGACACGCTGTCAGATAAAACCGGAGAGAGAGCAGAGGGTGTGTGTGTGTGTGTGTGTGTGTGTGCGCGGGGGGGGGGTTACATTATGCTGCTGGCAGCCGATGATGCGGCGCCGAGTCATTTTGACCCCCCCCCCCCCCCCTACAGGACTTGCGCCTGAGTGGGGAGCGAGAGCGCCGCCGCGCCGCCTGCGTGTCATGTCTTCAGAGCTGCTGGTCGATGTGGGCGAAGACCCGGCGACCGCACAGCTGGGGCAGCTGGAGCTGGCGACCATCGACGACCAGCGGTGGCCCAACGACGAGTCGGTCCTCGGCCAGTCGGGTGAGAGACCCGCCCCCGCAGGAGGCGGGGCAACGAGCGGCTAGGAGGAGGTTTGCTTTGTGATATTCGCTCTGACGATGATGCCCTGATGTGTGTTTCAGAGACGGACCTATCGCGGCGCTTTGACGCTGGCTCCGCCCACCTCCCCTGGGACCACCCCTTCTACGACATCGCCAGGCATCAGATCATCGAAGTGGCCGGTCGGTCGTCGAAACGTCTCCTCTCGGAGCCTCTTTTCTGTTCCATTGCCGGCATAAAATTTAAGTGTGTGTGTGTGCGTGTGTGTGTGTGTGTGCGTGCGTGTGTGTGTGTGTGTGTTGCCAGGCGATGATAACTTTGGCAGAAAGGTGATCGTGTTTAACGCCTGCAGGATGCCTCCACAGCATCAGCTGGACCATCATAAGCTGCTGATGTAAGTGGGGGGCGGGGCTTCCATTTCCTCCAATGCTGTTCCGTTTGGCTGCATTTTAAGCCACGCCTCCTTGGCAGGTACCTTAAAGGGACGCTGGACCAGTACGTCGAGAGCGACTACACCCTGATCTACTTCCACCACGGACTGACCGGCGAGAACAAACCGTCCCTCGGCTGGTTGAGGGACGCGTACCGGGAGTTCGACAGGAAGTGGGTTCAGTGAACGCAGCGAGCCGGGAAACATCAAAGGCGAGCCAACGGGGTTTTGCTTCTTCTCTCTCTCAGGTACAAGAAGAACATCAAGGCTCTGTATATCGTCCACCCCACCATGTTCATCAAGACGCTGCTGATCCTCTTCAAGCCGCTCATCAGGTTAGAAGCTTCTTGTTTGAGTTGATTTTTGAATCCGTAAATGCGTTGAAATGTCACATTTGTCTCGACTGGAATCAGCCAAGTTGTGGCTCTAGTGACATCTAGTGGCCTCTAGATAGAACTACAACAGGTTTAAGGTTTATCTTCCAGAGCAGAATGATTCCAGAGATTCTATACAGTAGTCCCTCGATGTAATGCGGTTCATCTTCTACGACTTCGCTGCTTCGCGGAGTTTTAATGCAATTTTTCCGATTTTAGTTTTTGCACTTGAATGCGCCTTGAAACGGCGCAAGGACGAAGGCGCGGTCAGAGGAACTGTGAAATAAGCGCGAGTTGCTATTAATAACTTCTCATGTGTTCAACCTCGTAGGTTGATCATTAAAATGAAATTCGTTATTTCTAGAAGCTATCATGTTTATTTGTTAAGCGTTTGTTTTCTAGCGCTCTTATTCTCTGTGTAAAAAGAGGCTTTTATTTTGTAGGAGCATAAACGTCACGTCCCTTTTGGGTTTTGTTTCTTCCTGTTGATACATGTAGCCGCTGCCGTTCCGCTGTGCTAAGCTATCCAATAAAGCAGCATGAGAGGCTAAAGACAGCACGAGTAGAATATTTGTTCTTCTGCACTCCAAGCGGCTCTTTCCTCGACCTGCACGCCTTAACATTATTAACAGGAAAACGTTTACTGTACGTACTATATATTTGTATTCCTCAAACAAATGTTTCGTTCTGAAAAGGTTTTGATCTTTGGTTTCATTCTATAATACTGAAACAATCTATTTAGATTAATGCCTGCCTGTTAAACGTGTATAAAGTGTGTGGTGAGGGGTTTTACAGCCTTAAACATTTAAGTACAGTGGTACTTCTACTTACGAATGTCCCTACATCCGAAATTTTCAGGTTACGAAGTTTCTGAATGGGAAAATATTGGCTCTCGTTACGGAGGCGTTTCAGGCTACGAAGTCAAAAATAGCTGCTCGTAGCTGCTCTGCCATTGGCTATCGCCTAAAATCTGCCTGGCAACCCGTTGCGTATGCGTATCCCAGCACGCTATTCGTGTCCCCCTCGTGTCACCCGGAAAAAGTGTTGACAAGTCGGGCTATTGCTCATTGTGATGACGTCTGCCTCGCACATTTCCGACGGATTGTCAAAAGCCGGCAAAAGCAGACGTCATTGGATCGGTTTTTCAAGAAACGCGAGGCAGAAAACACCGCAAAGGACCAGTAAACAAAGAGGACAAAAAGTAACAGCTAACAGGTAGATTAATATTTAAAAAAAATATCATAATGTAGCGTCCGTCGGACGCTGGAATAAGCACACGACGGGTAACTCTCTGTGTGTGTGGGTGCCGCGAGGAGGAGGAGGAGAACGGGAGAGCTACGGGAGCTACGCAGCTCTCCCGTTCCCCTCCTCCTCCTCGCGGCACCCACACACACACACCGCCCCTCCTCCCTGGATGCCTTTGCGGACTCTCTGCAGCGTAGGAATAATGAACACTCCTAAAACATGAACCGTTACAATACTTTTGCGGGGCTTGGAACGGATTAGTGCATTTACATTCAAAATGCGTCTCTACTTACGAA
This sequence comes from Brachionichthys hirsutus, assembly GCF_040956055.1. Classification (NCBI taxonomy): domain Eukaryota; kingdom Metazoa; phylum Chordata; class Actinopteri; order Lophiiformes; family Brachionichthyidae; genus Brachionichthys; species Brachionichthys hirsutus. Next base: position 4,606,497 of record NC_090920.1, on the reverse strand, counting down.
GTTTTCACGTTACGAAGCTAGTCCCGGAACGGATTAAATTCGTAAGCTGAGGTACCGCTGTACATGTATAATAACTAAAAAAAAATAATCATGCTCTGAACCTGCCCCCCCCCCCCCCTGTACAGCTTTAAGTTTGGCAGGAAGATCAACTACGTGAGCTACCTGAGCGAGCTGGAGGACGTGGTGAAGTGCGAGCAGCTGCTCATTCCTGCCCGCGTCAAAGAGTAAGAGCTGAACGTTCCCCTCCAGAAACGCTTCCAGATTAAAACGAGCCATCCTGATTCAGGTACGACGACAAGCTGCGGGCGTCCGTGAAGCCGAGCGCCCGCCCCCCCGTGTCTCCGCCTCGCAGCCCCCCCCTCCCGAACCAGGTGTTTGGCGTGCCGCTCTCATTGTGAGTAGCTAAATCCACCTTTTTAGAACACAAAACCTTCCGCGTCTGCTTTGCTCAATAAAGTTCTCTAAAAAAAAATAAAAAAAAATCTCAAATCTGTGTCAGACTCCGACAGAGGACTCCGGACGGAAACTGCGTTCCCGTGGTGATGAGAGACACCGTCGGCTTCCTGACTGAACAAGGTAGCGGCTGAAATCCAAACCGCATGCACGGAGGACGTTTGGCTGAGATTCAAGGTGTGTGTGTGTGCGTGCGCGTGTGTGTGCGTGCGCGTGTGTGTGCGCGTGTGTGTGCCAGGCTTAGAGATCGAAGGGATCTTCAGGCGGTCTGCCAACGTGACGCTCGTGAAGGAGGTCCAGCTCAAATACAACTCAGGTAGGACCCGACGGGACCGTCACACTCGACACACTTCCAGCGACATGCGTTCCACTTCCTGTTTGACAGGAAGTGGAACGCACCTGAAAAAACATCAGGTGAAGTTAAAGTTTCCTGCTCATTTCGCTACGGCGTTTAACGTTAATAACGCTGTAATAACGACCCGCTTCAGTAATAAGCTGGTTCATGAGCGGCGCCCGGACGCTCCGTGTGTCCCGTAGGCGCCGCGGTGAACTTCCGGGAGATGGAGGACGTCCATTTGGCCGCCGTGATTCTCAAGACGTTCCTGAGGGAGCTGCCCGAGCCGCTGCTCACCTTCCAGCTCTACAACGACATCGTCAACTTCGCCTGTACGTACGGCCGGCTGGTGGATCGGCTTCTCTTCAGTTCACTAAGGTGTGTGTGCGTGTGTGCGTGTGTGTGTGCGTGCGTGTGTGTGTGTGCGTGCGTGTGTGCGCGTTCCAGCCGTACCCAGTGACAGCCAGGCGACCGTCATGGCGGCGCTGCTGGAGTCGCTGCCGGAGGAGAACTACACATCGCTGCGATACCTGATCACGTTCCTGGCTCAGGTGCGGCTGACGCGCACGCACACACACACGCACACACGCGAGCATTTATGTCATCCTGCGTGTGTGTGTGCGTGTGTGTGTGTGTTTAGGTGTCGGCCAACAGTGACGTGAATAAGATGACCAACAGCAACCTGGCCGTGGTGTTTGGTCCCAACCTGCTCTGGGGGCGGGACAACGCCATGTCGCTCAGTGCCATTGGGCCAATCAACGGCTTCACCAAAACCCTGCTGGACCAGCAGCATCTGGTCTTTACCTAAACCCCCCCACCCCCCCGGTACCTCCCTTCCAGCCCGCCGCATTTCGTCTTCAGTCCAGACCCATCAGGAGACCATCGGGGGGGGGGCGGGGGGGGTACGTTGTCCGTTACCACGGGACACTTTGAAAGGCATGTCAGTCGAAGTCGAGCACAACAATCGGCGGCGAGTCGCTTCCTGCTTCGGCGTCTGAAAAGCACAGGTTGCGTTTAAAGTAACGCGTCGTCGTCGTCGTCGTTTCTGCTTTCACCGTTTCTTTTGTGACATAAATGCACTTCAGTAAAAACTCTTATGTGATTATTGCGTTTGAATGCGTTCAGACCGGATCAGGCGGTGGCTCCGCCCCCGCAGCGTGCGGTTTGATCTGCTGCTCGACCGCTCCGAGGCGATGCAGACGACTCCTCCACCGTCTCCTATCTGCTCCGACAAACCTGTAAATGTGAACGCACCTGGAGACGCTGAGAAATTAACGCCTCACATTATTTCTATTCTTTGTCCCCCCCCCCCACCCCCATTTCAATTGAAATTCATGTCTTGAATATTTCAATTGTTCGAGGCTCCAAACGGGCCTGATGAGCGTCCGGCGAGCGTCCGGCGAGCGTCCGGCGAGCTTTGGCGTTGCAGCATGTTGGGCTCCTGGTGGGAGGGCGTGGCTTCGTTTTTTGGCTGCTTGGTTCAAATTTCTTTGAAATGACTTTTAGAATTTCTATTTGTAATATTTCTTTCTGTTTTTTCACAGAGATGTTCTTTATTATTATTATGTCGCCTGTAGGAGGAGCTTCCTGTTAAAGAACGAGGGCATGAAAGTCTTCTTCTCCTTCTTCTTCTTTTTAAGAGGTGTAATGAGTTTTTTTTTTTTTAACTTTTGTATATATTGTTTCTTTTCACGGCACCAAAATCAGCCTCAATGTCTTGCTTGCAGCTCTGGATGCAGTACTACCCTGTAGTACTAGCTGTAGTACTACCCTGCAGATAGTACTGGATGCAGTACTACCCTGCAGCTCAGAATACGCCCGTCGAATACATTCCGGTACTGATTTGAGTGGCGTTGATCTCTTTTGTCCCGGGGGGGGCGGTTCTCGGGTCTTTGTTTCCGGGTCACAGTTTTCTCCAATCAGAACGCAGCTCGTCGGCCTCGAGTACGATTTGTGAAACGGTGTCTCGTCCTCCGTACTGCGTACGTGCTTGAAGTACAGCTTCAAGTAGTACTACTCGAGTCAAAGCGTTATTACACACCGATAACTGTCTTCATATCTGACGAGGATTTAATCCGGTTGTCAAGGGCGACGGGGCTAAGCCAGCTCCAGGTGGCGTGTGTCGTTCAGCTCGGTGTCAGACCGCGCCTTTCATTGATTATAAATCGACTTTCAGCTATTGATCGGGCTTTTCCTGCATCCGGTTGGATTTCAATTCGGAGCGGTCGTTTCCTCTCCCGCAGCTCAGCGGACTGATAGTTGAAGTTATGGGGGGTGTGGCCTGAGCCGTGTCTCGTCCCCCTATTGGTCGAACTTTTGAGTCAGTCGTCCTCTTATTTTTGTTGATGGCGCGTAAATATGATGCGACAGGAAACGAGCAAAAGAGAATTTTAGTTTGACTGAAGCAGAAAAAAAGAGCCTCTACCTGTTATTTCTCGTTAACTGGTGTGTGTGTGTGTGTGTGTGTGTGCGTGTGTGTGCGTGGACCCAGTACATCTCGTTGTGTTATTATTGTGCCAAGTGATTTTGGTGAGTTTTATTATCAGATGTAATAATAAAAAAAAAAATTATAATCATTCTCCTCAGAAAAAAAGGAACTACTTGGGGGGGCTCCAAAATAAAATGGGTTTGGGGGGGGGGCATCCTGCAGCGATATGGACGTTTGTGCGTGTGCATGTTTGTGCCTTGGTCTGTCTGGTCATGTGACTTTAGCCATTAAAGTGCCATAGATTAAAACGAGCTGCGTTCAACACCGCATGGAAGGCGGAGCCGTCGTGCACGCGGGTGAAAGCGTTCAAAGCCGGGCTTGTTGGACGCAGCTCGAGCTGTGAAGGGGGCCGTCGCAGCTTTTGAGAAATGGAACCTCCAAAGCAACTAATTCAGAGCAGGAAAATGTGGATCCTAAACTGGAACGCCGCCTCCAGATCACAATCAAAAATCCTTGAAACGTTGTTCCAGAAGCAAACAAACGACACTAAGAGAACAGTTTCTTCTCAATTCTGCTCATTTGATTACAGCCCCTGTCTGATCTATGGATCTTTGTACTGTAATTGTTGTCATGGTGACCGTGAACAATACAAATTTTGATTTCCATGCTGGCCTGTCGATATTTAGTCTTTTTTTTTCCTACATCCTACTTTTGATATGTTGTTGCTCTTCCTCTTATATGTATGATCCAAATCAATGCGTGTAAACAATAAACATGGCGAATGAACGTTCCGGCTTCGCTGTTTGATTGAACAGAAGGGAATCGTTTCCTAATCCGGGTTGGAACGCTTTGATCTAATCCGAGATCTTGCTGGGGACATTGCGAAAGACGAAAATTGTGTAATACAAAAAAAACCCGGTGTGGAGAATTCCGCTGATTGATAAGTGGAAAGTACATTTGGGTATGAAAGTTGTTTACTTTTAAGGATGAGACAAAGTTCAGGAACATGGTGTCATTTTGACGGGAAGTGGCAAAGACCACATGTGGTAATATTTCTGGCTGTCGCTGAGCAGGTTATAAAGCGGGTTGACCTGAACTGGACTTGGTACCAGCGGAGTTCTACGACTGAAAGAAACAACAAGCAGGTATTTATCTGGAATGGATTCAGTTTAAACCGTGAAATTAGACTTTTTATTTTTTTTACCTTTTATGCAAATCCAAATGGAGACGGCTCGGATAAAATCCAGAACGAATCCTGACTCTTGCTGCCTTAAATTTCTATCGTTCTGTAAATTGATTTATTTTAACGCTCATATTTCAGACAAAAATCATCTGCTCAGGGAGAAACGACGATGAAGGCCCTTCAGTGCGCCACCCTCCTCCTCCTCCTCCTCCTCCTCTGCATCGGCAGTGGTGAGTCGACTTCACTTCAAGAGAACCCTAATGGGCCGAACCCATCCGCCCAGAGCAGTAATTATTATTATGGTTCGCCCCCCCCCCACAGAGGCCCTGACGTGCAATCGCTGCGTTCCACAGCCGGCCGGTGGAACGTGCGTCCCAAGAGAGGAAACCTGCCAGAGGCCCGGTGACATCTGTGCGTCGGTCGAGTGTTCGCGTCCCAGTGAGTCGCGACCCTGCGATCATTCTGCTCATTTCCTTCCTGTCTTTTTCACGACTTTGTCCCGTTTGCTCGACCTCGATCCGTTTCAGAGCCTTTCCATTTCAGAAGATGCGCAAAGCTTCCGAACATGCTGCTTTTGGAATCTCAACTCGGCTGCCAAGTCTGGACGTGTTCCACGGACTCCTGCAACTGAGATGATGCCCCCCCCCCCCCCCCCAAACCCCCAGCATCTGCAGGGATTATTGTTATTCATTTACAGCCTTAAGACCTTCTGTTTGATGAATGTTACGCAGAGAGGGTATTTGTGAAGGTACTTTTAGTCATAGAAATACTTTGTTTTTAGCAGTGTCAGAGCCAATAATGAGTGGATGTTTGTATTTACTTTATATCAAAAGTAATTAAAGGTTGTGCTCAATGACTTTGCCTTGTTTTTCCTCAGTGCATGAACTAAATGTCAGACGCTGACCTCTGATGGGGATTAAGGTCAAAATGCTGGATGGATCTTGATTGGGGGGGAAATCTTGGTCTAATAAATCTAGATCCAATAAACTTTTGAGAGCGATCCGGATACCCGTCAAATATTCCAAATCCCCCCAAAAATTAAAGTGAAGGAGCGCTTCTCCTTTAAGGACTGGGTTGGAACGATGGTCTGTCTGTGAGTCTGTCACAATCACATTCAGGTTCCGCTTGATGTTGCAAGTACTTGTACTTTGGGTGAACCGCGCCGCCTGCAGCCAGACGCTCTGAGGAACGCGAGGACTGAGCCACGAGGTAAACGATCCACCCTGAACTCCGCACTTAGGCGGTTTGTGTGTTTGACTTTATCAATGAAAACGCAGGAAGGTGCTGCAATTTAAGATCTGTGATTTACCACTTTGTGTACTTACTGTGTACTAGTACTTTAATGGTGTTAAATACTTTAATGTCATTCGTATGTTCATATTATTTCTCCAGGAAGGACTATGAACATATTAATGCTACATTTTTTTAGGCATTTGTAGACCCAGAAAATGTATTTTTTTTGTTTTACCTCTCGTATGACTGGATATATTTTCTGTTTCTACTTCCCTAAATGTAGCAAAGAGGAAATATTTGTTCCTCCTGTTTGTGTTTCAGTCAAAGAAAAGGCGGAAGAGATTCTTCTGTGGAAAATGAAAATGCATGAAATTGAAACTGTCGCTGAATATTTTTTTATTTCTTCCACACAAATATAACGTTTATTTTCTTTTATTTTCTTCAATGGCAGAAATATTCACATCGACTCAAGAAATGAAGGCTGCAACCTTCGCCGTCCTTTTCCTGCTGAGCCTTTACCAAGGTACGTACATTTATGAGTATAATTAATATACTCAAAGTATGCCAGTAATATTTGCCTGAACGACCAGATGATACTTTCTCATGACTATTATTTCTCCAACATTTGTATATTGTCTCCTCTATAGATATATTCCGTTTGTTAACTTTAGAGACACTAATAAAGGTTTTCAGGAGCTTCCAAAGGCAGACGACATCCTGTTTTCCATATTCCTTTCACTTCCGTCATTGCTGCAGCACTGTGTGTGTGTGTGTGTGTGTGTGTGTGTGCGTGTGTGTGTGTGTGTGTGTGTGTTCACAGGTGATGCACTGAAGTGTAATTTCTGCAATTCACAAGGGAGTAGCCTCTGCACCACGACCAGCATCCAGTCCTGCTCACCGCTCCAAAATGCTTGTGGCGCTGTCATGCTTCAAGCACCAATAAGTATATATATATATATATATATATATATAGATTTTATTTCTATAGCGCCAGATCACAACAGAAAGTTATCGCAAGGCACTTTACAGGATTAGCAGGGAAAGACAGAACCCAACTTGACCCACAAGAGCAAGAACTTTAGCAACGGAGGCAAGGGGAGACTTCCCTTTAACAGGCAGAAACCTTGGGCAGAACCTAAGACTCATGGTGGACGGCCATCTGTCTTACCGGCTGGGTTGAGAGAGAGAGAGGGAGAGAGAGAGAGAGCGAGAGAGAGAATAAAACACAAATGTATAAATGCTAATGCTAGCGATATGGGCAACGGTGTTGAGGGCCACAGGTCCAGGTTCTGCATATATATATATATATATAAACGTGTAATATAAGTGTGTGTACTGGAAGGCTAACAGTGAGCACGGTCAGTGAGCCGGTGACTTGCTGCTGCACCGTGTGCTGAGATCTCTGCTGCTTTATGGTTTGCAGGCGGTTCGTTCCGCCAGTGCATGAACATGGCGGTGTGTCAGGGCTTCATCACGACCCCCGGCGCCTTCGCCATCTGCTGCAGCACCGACCTCTGCAACTGAGACCTGACCTCAGGTCAGATCTGCTTGTCTTCCTGCGGTCCAGCTGCAATCGCATCTGCTTGAGAGCTTTGAAGTGTGGTGATACCAAATATCACCGCTGGGTGGCAGTAGAGAACGAGCACTTTTAAAGAGCATGAATTAAACATAAAAAAAAAAAAAGAAACCGAGTGGCATGTTGATCTGATAATGAGTTTTGATGTCCTTTAAAAAAAAAAATACAATAAAGTCATTAATAGAAAGTGTCCATATGGATATGTCAACAATATATAGATCAAAAGGGGTTAAGTTATTGTGCTAAATCATCAAAGAGAAGATTAAAAGACCCATCTTTTTTTGTTCGTTTCCTCGGTACAGACGTTTCTCATTTGCCTCTAGGAGGGCAACGACCTCGGCTTCGATGATTTTGAGCGATAATTGCCGACGCCTATGTTTTATTAAAGACAATTTGTTTCACGCTCGATGCGATAATGGATGGATCAATTAATCATGGCGCCCTCATGGATTGTGGGAATACGTGAAGCGTGTACACACAATCCTTCGCTCGGTTCCTGAGTCGGCACATATTTCTACAGAAAGGAATATCCTCCTTCTGTCCTGGGGTTTATTCCGTCTAGATTGATCCGTTAAATATCTGGCCTGTAGCCCCCCCCCCCCCAGGACTCAGCTGAAGGGTAACTGGGTTATGTATCAACAGCCAGGCAACAATTTTAGCATTTCTGCTGCAGGGATGCTTGTTTTTTTACAGTGTGGTATCCCGACTTTCAGTTCGGAACTCTAAGAAAGAAGCAATCGCTGCTCCCCATCACACGCCAGTAAAACCACAGGAGGGGGGGGTTGACCAGCCTCCTCTTTTATGAGGTGTGCCCATGTTAAGTGGGGTTTCCCTGCAGCACTGTGGAAAGACCCCACAAAGAAAACCAACACACACACGGAGGAAGACAAACACCGGATGGGATGTCGGCTGCTGCTTTCTTGAAGGCGGATGCTGATACAGATGTTTTCTGAGTGACTCACGCTCGTATTCAGGTGTCATTAATTTAAATTTAAAAAGCTTTTTTAAGCCACCTTTACGGGCTCCATCAGAGTTTAATTCCGCTTCCCCCGGAGGCCTTTCGCGTCTCCTGCCAAACTTTAGAGCCGCAGCTGCTTATTTTCTGACGTGACATAACTCCGTGAATGGAAACATTTTAAAGTGATTGCAAACTGCCTCGCTAATCATTCCAATAAATTACTAAGATATCGATGCAGCCGTCAGGAAATCACCTGGAAAAGCTTCCACTCGGGAGCCGCGTGTGGGGAGACGGGGCTTTAAATCAGAAAGGGGTTTATTTGGGGGGGGGGGGGGTCCCATGTTTGACTGTTCTTTAGAGGCGTTTGTACCGTCAAGGTATTAGAAATGAGACAATAAGAGGGACAGTGAAGGTGAGACGATTTGGAGACAAGGTCAGAGAGACCAGACTTTGATGGTTTGGACATGTCCAGAGGAGAGACGGGGACTATATCGGTAGAAGGATGCTGAGGAGGGAACTGTCAGGGAACAGGGCTAGAGGACGACCCAGGAGAAGAGACATGGACGTAGTGAGGGAGGACGGTGCAAAGGACAGGGTGAAGTGGAGACCGTTGAGTTGCTGTCCCCTCACGGGGACCGTTGCATTAGCATTCAAAGCTTTAAATTCACATTTTAGGAATACCCCCGGGGCAAATGTGAGACAAAATAGAGTCCCTCGAGGATTTGCCGTTGGGCCGTGCAGCGTGTGCCGAGAGAGGATTCGGTGAATTTAGGTCAGAAACACACGGAAGCCTGTTTGGTTCTTCAAACCCCCTCGTCGCCTTCCGATCTGCAAGAGTTGCACCGAGCTGATTCTAAATCAGAGGTAAGAACTTTCAGCTGCGAAGGCTCATTAGGCAACGAGACGCTCTCCTGTAAAATCCGTGCCGTAGTACGGCGAGGCTCGGAAACAATCGGCATCTCGTTAACACCGCACGATACTCCGGGAGAACCGACAACCCGAGGAAGATCTCTTCAGAGTTTCCCCACACGTCACGCTTCCTCCTTTCCCTGGGCGAGGAAACCGACAGCATCCTGCCTGCCATGAGATAAGTTTGTGGTTACTTTTATATGGAGGAGCCAATAAAACCAAATCTTGCACTACAGTGAGCACTACAGATGGGATTCCCTGGAAAACACATTGCCGGATTATCACGGATTAGCAATGGTTTCCATTGAACTCCAGGATCAAAGGGGTGAATGTGGGTGAGTA
>NC_090920.1:4495601-4596981 GCF_040956055.1 Brachionichthys hirsutus | reverse complement strand
CCGTGAATGGAAACATTTTAAAGTGATTGCAAACTGCCTCGCTAATCATTCCAATAAATTACTAAGATATCGATGCAGCCGTCAGGAAATCACCTGGAAAAGCTTCCACTCGGGAGCCGCGTGTGGGGAGACGGGGCTTTAAATCAGAAAGGGGTTTATTTGGGGGGGGGGGGGGGTCCCATGTTTGACTGTTCTTTAGAGGCGTTTGTACCGTCAAGGTATTAGAAATGAGACAATAAGAGGGACAGTGAAGGTGAGACGATTTGGAGACAAGGTCAGAGAGACCAGACTTTGATGGTTTGGACATGTCCAGAGGAGAGACGGGGACTATATCGGTAGAAGGATGCTGAGGAGGGAACTGTCAGGGAACAGGCTAGAGGACGACCCAGGAGAAGAGACATGGACGTAGTGAGGGAGGACGGTGCAAAGGACAGGGTGAAGTGGAGACCGTTGAGTTGCTGTCCCCTCACGGGGACCGTTGCATTAGCATTCAAAGCTTTAAATTCACATTTAGGAATACCCCCGGGGCAAATGTGAGACAAAATAGAGTCCCTCGAGGATTTGCCGTTGGGCCGTGCAGCGTGTGCCGAGAGAGGATTCGGTGAATTTAGGTCAGAAACACACGGAAGCCTGTTTGGTTCTTCAAACCCCTCGTCGCCTTCCGATCTGCAAGAGTTGCACCGAGCTGATTCTAAATCAGAGGTAAGAACTTTCAGCTGCGAAGGCTCATTAGGCAACGAGACGCTCTCCTGTAAAATCCGTGCCGTAGTACGGCGAGGCTCGGAAACAATCGGCATCTCGTTAACACCGCACGATACTCCGGAGAACCGACAACCCGAGGAAGATCTCTTCAGAGTTTCCCCACACGTCACGCTTCCTCCTTTCCCTGGGCGAGGAAACCGACAGCATCCTGCCTGCCATGAGATAAGTTTGTGGTTACTTTTATATGGAGGAGCCAATAAAACCAAATCTTGCACTACAGTGAGCACTACAGATGGGATTCCCTGGAAAACACATTGCCGGATTATCACGGATTAGCAATGGTTTCCATTGAACTCCAGGATCAAAGGGGTGAATGTGGGTGAGTATTGCGAGTCTCGAAGCAGCAAGACTAGTCAGCTCTTAATGCATCGCTTCATTTGTCAAAAAACATGTTGCAGACGATAATATTTGGAATAATGCAAAGTCATAGTCAGGAAAATAAAAAGAACAAAAGGTCCCAGCCACAGCTAACAAAGGCTAATGCTAACACTCGCTAACCTGCGGGCATGTTGATTCATAGAGAATTGTATCATCTGCAAACGGTGAAACTTTGAGTGAGGCATTAATACTTTAAATCAGGTTCTAGCAGGATCAATAAAGCAGGTAATTAAATGTAGAAACATCTGTACAGATTATGAATATGAATGTTGAATTATGGAAATAATAATATCTTACCAGCCATATACATGTTCTCTGCTCTCCTGTTCCTATTGGTGGCCAAGAGGGTGAGCACGCCGCAAGCGTTTGGATGGGGCTGCGCCTGAGCAAAGTGAACAAGAGTGGGCCAAACACGCAGCCCTGAGGGTTACCTGTACCCCGATCTGTCTGTGTCCTGTTTGAGATGTCTGTGAAGGCATTTTTCAACACTGCGCAGTCACCAGAGCACCGGCGTGGAATTTAATGGCGTATGTCGGGAAAGAGAAGCATTTCTGTGTAGGAGAGAATGGATCCAGAAAAACACATTATTCCAGAATAGGCGTCCGGCTGGTATTTATTTTATCACCTCTTCCTTTTTGCCTCTTCCTGCCCCACAATAATTATTTTCAGAACTCACCAAACTACAGGAAGTTATTTATGACACCGAGCAAGTTTTCCCGTTATTGCCCCGATTGATCTTTTTTTTAAGTATCGGGGTGTTTGGGCTCTGAGATTAGAGCCAAAGCCTCTCAGCATCCCGGCCCTGACTGTGAACGCCGCCTCTCTCCTATAGCTCCGCCCTTGGCTATATAATACCAGCTCATCTGGATTTGTATCATATCGCTCCCCACAGCATCTCTCTTAGCCCACGCCCCCCCCCCCCCCCCCCCCCTCCCCTCCTCTCCCACGACGAGATGCCGAGTCTGCCTCTGTGGATTATTTTCCTCTGCGTCTGCGGCGTCTGCGCCAGGAAGCAGCAGGAGGATGATGATGATGATGATGATGATGCTGCTGCTGATGAGTCCCGGTCGGAGAGCGTTTCCAAGGCGATGTGCGCATCACGGTGCCTCAGTCTGCACAGCGTGACGGCGCTGTCCACGCCGCCGCAGGTAACCATAGCTGCTGTTGTGACATATATGGCAGGCGACTTCAAACTCCTGTCAACTCTGTAAACAAACTTTTGTTTGGGGGGGGGGGGGGGGGGAGTCCGCTTAAGGCTGGGACCACATTGACCTTTTGGGCAGAGGCCCCGGCCACCAGACGCTTGCATACGGCCCTTTGTTGGGTCATCTCTGCAACACTTTGACTGATGTCCCCCCCCCCCCCCCCCCCCCCCACCTGCTATCCTGTCACAGCAAGTCAGTTCGAGCAGAAAATTCATTTTTGCTTCGCTCTCTTTTCTACAGATAAACGGATCCTTGGGCTGGTGTCAAGCCGATAAACATTGCTCAAAGGTTGGTAACTGAACGCCTTTCATTTGATCTCTCAAAGTGGATCAAAGGACATTTTTTGTTCTTTTTTCCCCGCGGTATATATATTTCACGGCGGCGCAGTGGGTAGCGCTGTTGCCTCGCAGCGAGAAGGTGCCTGGTTTGATTCCTTTCTGGAAAACCGACCTTTAGAAAATGATTAGCAACAAGGTCAGCCCTTAAAGCTTGTTGCTATGATACCGAGCTTTCGGTATGCTTTTTGTCCTCATAATGGGGTCCGCCTTTAATTCTTCTGCCACTCTCTCCTCTTAGCTTTAGCTAGCGCCAGAGTCGATTAGCGACACGCTCCCAACTCTGTCCGATTCAATTCAGCCAATTCAAAAAAAGAAAAAGAGCTAAAGACGGCTACGCCACTCGGCAGCCATTAGCGGCCTTCGATACTCTCGACAGGCTGAACGCCAGACGTCTGTTTCTGTTTCTTACAACTTCAAAAGGATAAAAGTGACATCAATTCCTCGCATTTTGTTTCTTTTGTAAAAAAAACAAACACCCAAAATGTGTCTGATTAAAGTTTGGAACTATTTGGAGTTGGGTGCTTTCCTGAAATCTCTCTCCTCCGCATCAGGAAGTTCTTTCTGCCCCCCCCCACCCCCCAGTTTTTCTTTTTTTGTTGAATGGAACGCTCGATTTGAGCGTGAAATGGAGCAGAAAACGAACCGACGCCGAGGTGAAGCTCGGAAGCGACGGGAATGTCGGTCCGCGTTAGTGGGAAAAACGCAATGGAAGCGCCGACAGACCCCCCCCCCCCCCGGGCTGCCCCTGCTTGCTGGTGCAGCCGTCCGCTTCAGCCTCGAGAAATGGCCTGATTCGTCCAATCCTTCTCTGTCCAACGCTCACACTCACCGTCTTCCTCTTGGCGTCCCCAATCGTTGTCTTCCTCTTTGTCCTCAGTGTCTGGAGCCTTGCAAAGACTCCTGGGAGACGGCGAGGAAGATGCACTGCAGGGAGGCGTGCGAGGTAAACCGCGAACGCCAAGTCACGCTCGCGCCTTAAAGATCAACCATTGGACATTAAAAGCTTAAAGTCAACTGCCCCGCCCCCCCCCCCACCCGTCTAGCATGCGTTTCCCAAGAAGCACTGGGAGTGTGTGACCAGCTGCGAGTTCCTCCAGTCGGCGCTGGCAGTGAAGCAGGGCCGATGCCCCCCCCCAAACAGAGCCAGTGGCTTCGCCGCGGCCTGCGTGGAGGGTTGCGAGCACGACGCCGACTGCCCCGCCCTGAAGAAGTGCTGCCCCAATGGCTGCGGCCACACCTGCCAGACCCCGAAAGGCGTCTACAAGGGTGAGCGCTCTTGCAGCCGCTACCCAGCATGCAACTGATTACTGAGTGGCCTCGTGTCGGGGGTCGTTTCTGTGTCCCCAGGCGCCCCCCTGCGGCCCAGGAAGGACCTGGACTTCGAGGAGCTCCCCTCCGGTCAGCTGGGGCTGCGTTGGTCGTCCCGCTTCAACGTCTCCGCTGAGCCCGTCGTCTACGTCTTACAGAGGCGGTGGAACTTTGGCATCCAGCCTAGCGAGGACGCTGCCACCTCCTGGCGGGGGGTGACCCTGGTTAGTGGGAGGCGTCAAAGCCTGCGTTCAGTCAAGTGTTGCAACAGTGTTGAGAGGGGAGCACCTATAGGTGGGGGCTCAGAAGACCTGAGACTTAGGATGAAGCATCCGATCAATTCATTGATCTTTGTTTTTTTTTTATACTGGAGACAAGCGGCGTTGTAGGCCCTCGCCGGCCGACAGGCCGTTGAGCTGACCCGCCGACGCGCGCCGCTTTTGTCCTGAGTGCTTCGCAAGTGTTTAGATTTGAGCTGCATTAGTAGCTCACAGTTTAGTCAAATCGTTATTTGGATTATATGGCCATCTGCCATCAGGAGTTTTTAAGTTTCAATCCAATATGGCCGCCTTCCTGTGTGTCTGGGGGCGTGGCCATAATACTTTTTTTTTTTTGACCTGACATGACGCATGTCTGTACCGAATTTCGTGGCTGTCCGACAAAGTTGGCGTCGGACCCCCATAGGCACAATGCATTGTGATTTTTGTAGGTGGCGCTGGCGTGCCACTTTTTCATGCCCAATTTTGAAACACATAAAAGAATAATTTTTTCGCCGGTTCTGAGCTTGGTTCAAAATTTGCGCTCGTCAACTCGTGTGTGTCTGTGTGTGTGTGTGTGTGTGTGTGGTGTTGAGTGTTGTGTGTGTGTGGCGCAGCTCGTCAACTCGTGTTTGTAGGTCATCTTCTGCATTGCAAAAGCAATAGCGCCTTACGCCTAGGATAGGCGCTCGGGCCTAATTATATTATCATATTTTGTTTTAAAATATACAGACAAGTTATACAACACTAGTTATTTAGTGACCGATACATACAAAATGTGTATGTTATCTTTTACAAAAGTAATTAAATAAACACAATTGTAAATCCTCACAAATGTTTCGGTAATGAGAATTAATAGGAAATTACATTAAATTAAAAATGGTATGTGTTTAAATGTTTCAAATATGGTTGGGTATCAGACCCATTGTCCAAAGTTAATATAATTCTCATTTCCGAAACATTGATCCTCATTACCGACAAAATCTAGAAAATGTTCTAAAACAATTAAGGACCTGAAATTCAATCATTCTTACCTAAAATAAAACTCAAAGCCCTTTAACTATAATTATCAGCGCAGTCAAACTCTTAAAGCACATATTGGTCAGCATATTCTTTTTTTGTTTTAATTATTATTATTATTCTCTGCATTCAGAACAAATAATGCTTTTTTTTGCATTTGTTTATTTCATTAGGTTACTTTGCTAAAATAAATAAATAATAATGAGCCTCGATTAATTACTTTTTCAGTTGTGTGTTTTGTTGTTGTTGTTTGTTAAAAGAAAACTGAATAACTTTTAGCCACGGTAGCGTCTCATGCTAATATAAAGCTGCAGGGGTTACGGCTCCTCTCGTCCACACTGCGAGATTATTATGCATTGTCCATCTTGTTTTGGTCCAACGCTCCACCCGATCTGTTCTAGACCACGGAGCGGGGGGCGACGCTCTCCGACATCCGCCCAGGTCGCTGGTACCAGTTCAGAGTTGCAGCCGTCAACGCCCACGGGACCAGAGGCTTCACGACGCCCAGCAGACATGTCCACGCCAGCAGAGGTAGGTTTCTGCCTGTTAAAGGGAAGCGCCGGGTCTGAACAGGAAGTCGTCTCAAGGCACTTTTACAGGTGTAGCAGGAGAAAGACGGAACCCAACATGACCCACGAGAGCGAGCACTTTGGAGAAGGAAGCAGGGAAAGACCTCCCTTTAACAGGCAGAAACCCTTGACTAGAACCCAATACTCGTCGTTCCCATCTGTCTAGACCGGGATTGAAGCTACAATACAACCGTAACGATGTGTTGATAAAGCTGCTGAGCAAACCGCTATACAGGAAATGCTAAAACTAACACGCTAAATGCTAATGCTAGCAATGATGATCTCATGGTATCAGTCTCGTAGCGCTCATCTAATAGTGTTTCTAGAGGTCACTCATCAATGACTGACCTCGTCCCTGACCCTCAGACCCCTCCAGCCCCCCGGCCCCCACCGAGCTGAGAGTGGCCAACATGAGCTTCGGCCCCGGCAGGGTGGTCTCCGCCCGGCTCCGGTGGAGCATGCCTCCTGATCTGGATGTTCCTGTTCACCACTACAAGGTCAGCTGGAGCTGGACCGCGGTCGGACAGCCCCCCGATTCAACCCCGATGAAGAGGAGGAAGACAGTCGGGGAGGTGAGGACCGAAAGACGCAGCGGCTCAGAGTCCAATTCGCACTGTCCACGCCTGCCTATGCGTCCGTGTGCAGAGCCGAGTGGAGCTGGACAGCATGCGGTCTAACAGGAGCTACAGCGTGGAGGTCCAGGCCGTGTCCTACTGGGGACAGACGCAGCTCAGAGGTCCCCGGGCCGTCCTGCACTTCACCACACAGCGCAGTACGTCTCTGTGGCTGACGGAAAAGGAACGCATGCTATTGGCACGGGCACACGTTTAAACGATTCCTTCTGTGTCTTCCCGGAGACCCTCCCCTAACGCCTGCAGGCAAGTCCCTCCACGTGGGACTGCCATTCTATCAGGATGGGCGGCTGCAGGTTCACGTCTACTGGAGGAGCAGCACAGGTACGTTTTGAGGCCAACGAATCATCACGAAGCTGTCGGAGTCTGCCCTCCTCCAGAATCCTGCTTGTTGTTTTGTGTGTCGACCCTTCAGTCGAGTCCTACAGACTCCGCTGGGGACCCGAGCACTGCGGACACAATCGGACCAGACCCATGGAGAGGACAAACACGCAGGTAACTCCTGAGAACTCCTGACTGTCGTCCCGTGAGCGGTCGCCACAGCAACCCAACCGTCTCCACTTCACCCTGTCCTTTTGCATCGTCCTCCCCCAACACCAGCCACTCTCATGTCCTCCCTCACTACGTCCATTCCATTCCTTTGCACCCGGACACATCAAACCTGT
The DNA here is from genome assembly GCF_040956055.1 of Brachionichthys hirsutus. Classification (NCBI taxonomy): domain Eukaryota; kingdom Metazoa; phylum Chordata; class Actinopteri; order Lophiiformes; family Brachionichthyidae; genus Brachionichthys; species Brachionichthys hirsutus. Next base: position 4,589,847 of record NC_090920.1, on the reverse strand, counting down.
CTCCTCACCATCGTGTCCACCAGCTCTCTAAACCTTTCCCCTCCCTTCCACGTCCCAACATTCTTGGTACACTTTACATCACTCGGCAGCAGGTACAGGATCAAGTCCTGAACGCAGTTTTCAAGGTTGAGCGAGTCCCGGATGTGTCTTACGTTCATGTTCTGTCTTTGTCCTGGGCTTAGGGGAACTTTGTCAGCCTGCAGGGCCTGCTGTTCTCCTGCAAGTACCGAGTCGTCCTGCAGGCGGCCGGTAAGAGGAGCCGTCTCCCGACAGAGGCCGCCAGCTTCTTCACGCCTTCCTGCGCCTCCATCCGGGCCAGAAGTCCGACATTCATCGCCTGCCCTGGAGACAGAGGTAAAAAAAAAAGTCTCCAAGACCTTTACTTGGTGCAAATCCAAGAGGAGCCCTATTCGTACATCAGCCATGTCCTCCCGCAGGGACGATCCCGCTGAAGGCGACCAACCTGACGGCCTCCTTTGATGTTCAAGGAAGGAACATCAAAGCCATCTTTAGCTGGGACTTGTCTGGAGCTGCTGGCCCCCACCGGCATGCGACGGGCTACCAGGTGACATGGGCAGAGGTCATCCCCGCCAACCGCCACAAAAGCTACAAGCTGCCTCGCAGCCTCGTCGCTCAGTCGCAGATTCTACCCCCGGTCAGGTGCTTTCGCAAATGACACCAGCAAAATAAAAGCATAGAAGCAAAAAATAAAAGCATAACAATCTTGAATTGTCTCCATCAAACATACAAATGTGATTTTCAATCATGACTTCCTTTCAAATGCGCTTGGAATTCATGGCTTCCTGCAGTTCCACACGTATAGCCCTTTAAACTGTGCTGCTTCCTACTTTCCTCCCACCGTGAGTCCGTCCTCCTCTCTTGCAGGATGCCACCATTCTGGTGGCGCCGGGCCTCCACCCCGCCAGCCTGTACAGGCTGGAGGTCCAGGTCATCACAAAAGACGGCAAAGGTCCTGCAACCGCTCGGAACTTCCAGACCCCTGGACGGCAAAGTTCCCTGAAGCCCAGTAAGGACGGACAGGAAGTTCATTTCGGACGATTGAAAACAAACTCGTGTCTCGTCTCTCTTCCCCCTCATTCAGGAAGCAGGCTGCGGAAGCGTCGCCGTGAACAGCCAATCGTTTGCCAGGCGCTGAGCCCAGGCAGCCAATCAGCTTGCATGGCCAAAGTCTCCCAAAGTCGCGATCGAGACTCTGCAGAGCCGTGAGAAGTGCAGCATCAGCAGCTCCACGCTCGATGTGTCTCCTTTTGCAGACAGATTTGACCTTCGTGCTGTTTCGATGGATGCAGATACCTTCAGAACGAGGACATGTCGCCCCCCCCCGCCCCCCCTGCTCTGTAAATGCTGTATAAAGTCTGTATTTATTGTTATTTGTGTCTCCAGTGTAAACACAATGCATCAACCATCTGTAAACCTCCAGAGACCCACTGATTTAAAATAAAGACAATCAAAATACATTCCTCATCCGTATGTATCTACGGCTTCATTTTGTGTCTCATCCCCCCCCCCCCCCCCTCCTCTTTGTTCTCTCATTTGCATATTTTTACCGTATTCAGAGTTGACCTTTGTCTGTTAGGATAATTTATTACGATTTTTTTTTCGTAACTGAAGCTTCGTTCCTCCGAGGAAACGACGATCTGAACTCTAATTCTACCTCTATTATATTTTGAGTTGTTTGAGAAGCCCCAGGGGATTCAGTCTGTGGTAATAAAGATGCACACACACACACACACACACTCCGAGCTCAGCGTTATAAATGATTCCTCTCTTCCCTACTTGTGAGAATGGTTAATGTTCCTCACACACTGTTACACGGATAGACATGAAGAATAAAAGCAGCTGCTGGGATTCGCTTCCACGCGCTACTCTGCTTAGCCTCTTTTAAGCACTGCTTTATGGCCATGAAGCACATTTTGAGGCGCTGCTGGAGGTCGGCTTATTGCTGAGTAACTTTTGATATTGCTTGGAAAGAAAGGGTAATAATGTGAGCAGAATAAAGCGTATATTCTGCCTTTTTCTGGATGCTTTGTTCGCAGAATATCTGCTAACGCTGTGATTGGCTTCCTTCAGGTTTCGGTGGGCGGGGGCTCTGGTGATGGGGAAGCTGCAGGGAGACTGAAGCAGATCCAGATTGGGGTGCGGCTCCTTGGCAGAGTAAGTAGTCTCCTATTACAAGCGGGTTTATAGGTGAGCAAACAAGCATTCACTCCTGTGAAATGTGCCCCCTCCCCCCGCTGCAAAATATAAATTTCATTTCATTTCATTTTGACGTTTCAGTAACAACGTAGCACTTTTAATGTTTTCTCAAAGGATGCAAAGAAGCAGACGGGGTGGGAGGGCGGGGCAAGCAAAACGCACACCTGGAGGAGGATTTTTTTATTTATTATCATTTCTACAACCCAGAAATGACCATTGAACGTGTTGCATTCAGGAACAATGGGGCGTTTCTACGAATCATGGCGCAACATGAACATAAAATGTAGAAGACGCTTTTATCGCCACTGGAAAGGTGAATGTTGTGCAATGAATCCTGTGAAGTGTTGTTGCATTCTGTGTTGTGTCACACACACACACACACACACACGTTGAATCCCCTCCAAGAGTCAAATGGGGGGGGTCTCTGAAGAGGTGCACATGTCGAGTCTTGAGAGTGAGTTTTACTTCTGCAAAGGGAATACTTGACACAACAGGAAGGCTTCGTCTGTCTGATCTCTTCACCTGATCGCTAAGGTTGGGCCCGGATCACCTGGTAATTCAGCTTTGCCTTCAGCTCTCAATTCTACTTCCTGTTACAATACCCGGTCTGAGGAGGAGCACAAAACCATTGCATCATCTGCATAGAGCAGCGATGCAATTCCGACGTTTCCAAGGCGATACTTGCCTCAGAGGCGCAAGAACCTCGGCAGAGACAAACTCTCTTTTCTGAGAGCGCGTTTGACTTCTGTGCAAAAGGACCCGATTCTGTGCGATGCACGGAGCCGCCATCCCTCCTTTGCATTAATTGATGCTCATCAATGACGTTATTTCGTACGCCACTTTTTTTTTTTACGCAAAGAAAAGGCGCATGACGATAGCGCAAAACAGCCGCCGTCCATCCAGAGGAGAATATCAAGCATGCGTTCACAACCGCAGCAGCTATTCCAGCTCGATTTTCACAAACATGAACGTTTCTTCTTGCGGGGCGACGATGACGACGTTTAATACGGCGACAAAAAAAAACCCCGGAATACACTCGGATAAACGTCCCACAAGCAGGATAAACAAACGCTTTTATTCTAATTCTAATAGATTTGACGAGATGTTTTCCGTTTTCTCTCTGCAAGTCAGAATCCGAGCAGGATGTAGAAGCCCGAGTGCCGGGAGTTCTCATGAAGTCTCTTTTGTGTTTGTTTGTTTGTTTGTTAGTGCTGCGCTGCTTTGATGCGGCTCCACATGCATCAACCCGCTGTCAGATGCCTGCTCTGCCCGGATTCAGGTCTCAACAGAGCCTTATATATATATATATAGCACAATCTCAGCGGGGAAGCTGATGCGCTGTCGCCGCAGACGTTTGGGGAATTGCTCCTCACAAAGGGGAAGTAGTCTGATTGAATAGATATTCTTTTTGCTGCCTGTTTTTTGTCTGCTGAATAATTGGCAGGAACACGTCACTGCCAACAGAGTGCTTCATCAGAAGCTTTTAAAGTCAGGCAAAAACAATGTGTTTACGTTTGCAGCGAATCCATAAAACTCACACTAATAAGAGGTTCAGCAACAGGATGCTTGTAGTATTTCAAACGAGTCCACTGGTAAAAACAACACAAAAAAAAGCCCAAAAATGACATTTTCTGCTGAAATTTGTTCGACAAAAATAAACTGAATCCTCAAAATTGCCCTTTTGAGATTGTTTAACAGCACTGCGCCCTGCTGGTGACGTTACAGTGAGGCAAAGGGGTGTGTGTGTGTGTGTGTGTGTGCACATTTACACATGACCGCCCCTGTCATTTACGAAGAGTCATATTTAGAGCTCTCAAACCGATGCAGCAAATTGAAGCAATTATATTCAAGAAGTGACGGATTTCGCTAGAATTAAAATCGATATTGCTCATAGAGCAAATCTTCAACGAGGTGAAGTATATTCTGTTTTGCACCATTATAGGGATTTGGCATCTTCAGCATCGAGGACACGCAGTCAAAAGCATTTGTGCGACGCAAAACCCGAGCTGACTGTGATTCCTTTATTCTCTGCCCCACGATGATGATCATCTCCCCCTCCGCTCCCTTCCGTAAGTGTTAAAGCCGCTCAATCTGCGGGAGATTCCTCTCAAGGCTGACAAACGAAGCCGTCTGCCAAGAAGAAAAAAAATGCTTGAGTGAATCAGATCAGCGCCGGCAAGAGAGGAATATATTTAAGGGGCCGTGCCCAGCAGGGGCTGCAGGGACGCGACTGCAAATGCGAATGCGATGCCTCAGTGTGCATCTGTAAACCCACACAGGAAGCACGCATGCATGTACTGTGACAGGTGCACCGTCTGTGTCCACGCCGGCCTCGGTCTAAGGCCTCCCACCGGATCATCCAGCATGCATTGCATGTACCGTGACAGGTGCACCAGCTCCCACTGGTGCGAGGCAGAGTCCCTGCACGTACGGGGCTGCACCAGGAGCTGAGTGGGGAGATGGCCTCAAAGGCTAAATGAGACTCTTATACGTTTTCTTGTATTCGCTGCGGGCCGGGAGTACCGGCCCATTTCAAGGTCACGCAGAATCGGGTTCAATCGCACACGGGGCGGCTGCTCTAGGGTGATCAGAGAGGCGTCTTGCAGAATGAACACACGGCGGCGGACGAAGACCTGGACGTCTGGAGCATGCACCCGGGTGCGGCGGTAGCCCCCTCACTCAGAGAACAGTGGTTACATTGCAAGCTACAGACGGGGACAGCCGGGAGTCTGTCCGCGTATAATTGTTATTATGTGTATATCTTTTTTGTAAAAAAAAATGTAACATTTAACATTGATAAAGTTTAAACTTTACTCAGAAAGCTGCTAAATGCTCCTAAATAGATGCAAACTCTTCAGGTGTACAGATCCTGCAATGTTTGACCCAAACAACAGATGTCAGTGTTTCTCCATGCTTCCCCTGCTTAGATCCAACACAAATGGTGTGTGTGTGTGGGGGGGGGGGGGGGGGGATTTAGACGGGGATTTGAATAGCAAGGACATCTGGTATTTGTGTGGACTGAGAACACGCCGAGGTTTATGAAATGGAAAGCAAGTTTGAAAAGGTAGAGCACTTTAAAAGTTCTTGATGGCTGTTTACACGAAGGATGGAGGAACAAGGTTATGCGGCATCTTAATGATTGCCGCATAGAGAATTTAAAAGCAACGCGTGAATCATTCCAGTGTGTGGTGCATGGAGGGCCTGCGTACAGAATGGACTACAGCAAAACCTGCCTGTAAAGGTTCATCAGGGGACATGCCGTCATAAAGAGCAAGAATTACGTCTGTCTAAAACGCTCTGATGTTAAATGCTCAAGAATAACGCCACGCCCGTCTGAGACGTTATCTCAAAGTCTCTCTAGAGCCTGGATGTTTAAGGCGATTGTGGGATCCCTTATTGCTAAATCGAATAACGACGTTTAATTTCATTGGGCCTCCTCTTCATAATGACGTCTGTGGTCAAATGACAATTTACCTTTGAATATTGTCCCAATCGATGATCAAACGTATTGTTTTTGTTTTAATCGACTTCTTCTAATTTTACTTTTTACATTTTAGCTAATTTATTTTCATGTTCATATTTTATTATCTGGTTTTATCTTATGTACTTTTTGAGTGTCTGGCTATATTAATAAAATGTATTATTATTATTCTTTTCATCCTATTCCACACTAATCAATCCGAATCAACGGTTTCGCCGTCCTCAAGACAAATCACATTTCAGAGCCCGAACTATCGCGAGATTCTGGCGAGAGACTGTCCTCCCTCCCCATCAGCTAAACTGCAAAGTAATGATTGATTTTAATAATAATAATGACAAAAAACACACGTAGAAAAGTGTCTAATTATTTGCATAGCCAATATTCTAAATTTCTGGACAAACTAATAGAATTATATGTTTTCCTCAAGAATCAATGAAACCTTTATTTCAGATTGATTTTCTATATATAATAAAATATAATAATACAAGTTGAAACCCTTTGAAAATGATGGGAATTGAGCACAAAAGAAACCTGTGTGCTAGCAGGCTTAGCATAAAAGCCAATGAATAATTCAGCTAAAGCTATCTTGATGGTCAGTCCAGTTTGTCCTGGCGCTTCTGCTGCTGCGCCCTTATTTATTTCACATTTAAGATCGCTGCGCGGTTGAAAAGATTCTTTTCTACTTTTGTTTCTCTATTTCACGCGGCTTCTGGAGGCCTTCCCGGCGAAGAGGTTACCTTCGCTAAGATTGCTGAGCAAAGAGGCTCTTATAGGCACCCGGCAATTATGCTTCATTTCACAAGCTGCTCAAACGTGGCTCTCGCCGCTAATGGCGAGTTCTTCTGGGGCTTTTACACGTTTCTGATGTGCCGGAGGTTTTCGTCTGCATTTCTTACACCACGTGTGGAGCATTTTCTCTGAAAAGAAATCATCCAAAAATAGAAATGCTCTCATTACGCACTTAACCGCCATGCCAGTTGAAAGTCACGTGGAGTCTCTCCGAAAGGGCGAAAAAGGGGTACTGAAGGGCCCCGTTTTTTTGGAACCAGTATGAACGGAAAAGTAACTTCTTTTTGAAGCTATATTTAAACAGTCTTTGGCCACTGCCTGCTGCCTCAAGATAGTAATGCCTCAACAACAAGTACAAATCCTCCTGTTTTACTAGTTTGAAACTTTTCTTTGTGGCTCCGCGACGGGTTATTTCTGTTATTTACCGTTATTTAACATATTCGCCATATCATGAAGACTTCTTGGCCTCTGACTCGCCCCAGACTCTCATCCATTCTAATGCGTCTCCATCAGACAAATGATTTGCTGTTGACTCTTTTTTTTCTGGTCCGCAGAGACATAGACGGTCGTGACCTCCTGGATTTGCTCCAGGGGCGAACTGAAAGGTCGGATCGCGAGCTGCTCCTCCATTACTGCAACACCTACTTAAATGCAGTCAGGCGGCACCCCAAAAACAGTAAGTTCAGATTATTTATGCATATTTATAATGCACTTTACATTTCCAAAGTGCATCGGCATAGCAGTCAAATTAACCGCGCTGCAAAAATCATCTGCACATTGAAACACAAATATTGTTTTCAGTCTCCATCGATGTAGAATTGGAACTTTTTTCTGAGTCAGTCACAGAATCTCCTCGCTGACGGCTGAACTCGGAGACGTTCCTTGGGAGCTGAGGGAAAAGGAGAACGAGAAGAGGAACCGTTCAGGAAATTAGGCCGCTCATCTGCAGACTCTTACCCAGAGGAAGAGAACGTTTCCACACGCACGTCTGCTTCTGCACAGCGGACTCTGTGACCTACCACGATCCTGCGCTGCCCTTTGACCTCTCAACAGGCCCATCAGAGGCCGCGCCGCAGACTCGGTGCAGGCTGCTGTGGAGAGGCATCAGCGGTCAGTGAAGCCTGTGGGAGAGCCAGCTATCGGTAAGGAACCTGATCTGGAAGCCCCCCCACCCCCCACCCCCATCCCGTATCTAACATCTACAGGTCAAGCTAGAGTGGCATTAGTGTTAGGCAAATTCTAAAAAGAACCGGTTGCAGATTAGATAATCTGAAACAGTTCAATTGATTTGTCCATGAAAAGCATCCGCTGTCAGTAACTTCGATCGCTGGAGGTCTTGAGTAGATTTTTCTTTCTCTGGATTCAGTGACTCCAGCAGCAACGTGTTGATTGTGGTCGATCACCACGATAGATTTAGAATTTTATGGGATTAGTAAAGTGCATTTTGATAAATTTGTCTCATCGTTTGAAGAAAAGTAGGATTTAGGCTATATTAACAGACACGTCGTTCTTGACTCATGCTGACTTTAAGAATTGACTCTGTTCCTGCACAAACATTTTATATTCCCCAGCACCAGTCGGTCGTAAGAAGCTGATACCTTCTCTGCCATGGTTTAATGGAGTTTAGAACGACTGCAGCGAGGCAGAGTGAAATTGGGAAAAGGATAAACAGACGGCTTCCCTTTCCTTGTTAAAGGATTTAAGGCTCCATCTCCTGCACGACGCAAGTGTCATTGCTAATTTCCAACACCCTCATTGACCTTTTACCTCACCTCCACCAGTGCCTTGGGATTTATGAGGAGGAGAGCTGCTTTATGCCAAGCTGTTTCTCTGTGTGAACCTGGACTGTTTTTCTGTGTGAACCTGGACGGTTTCTCTGTGTGAACCTGGACTGTTTCTCTGTGTGAACCTGGATTGTTTCTCTGTGTGAACCTGGACTCTTTCTCTGTGTGAACCTGGACGGTTTCTCTGTGTGAACCTGGACTGTTTTTCTGTGTGAACCTGGACGGTTTCTCTGTGTGAACCTGGACTGTTTCTCTGTGTGAACCTGGACGGTTTCTCTGTGTGAACCTGGACTGTTTCTCTGTGTGAACCTGGACTGTTTTTCTGTGTGAACCTGGACGGTTTCTCTGTGTGAACCTGGACTGTTTCTCTGTGTGAACCTGGACTGTTTCTCTGTGTGAACCTGGATTGTTTCTCTGTGTGAACCTGGACTCTTTCTCTGTGTGAACCTGGACTGTTTTTCTGTGTGAACCTGGACGGTTTCTCTGTGTGAACCTGGACTGTTTCTCTGTGTGAACCTGGACGGTTTCTCTGTGTGAACCTGGACTGTTTCTCTGTGTGAACCTGGACTGTTTTTCTGTGTGAACCTGGACGGTTTCTCTGTGTGAACCTGGACTGTTTCTCTGTGTGAACCTGGACTGTTTCTCTGTGTGAACCTGGATTGTTTCTCTGTGTGAACCTGGACTCTTTCTCTGTGTGAACCTGGACTGTTTCTCTGTGTGAACCTGGACTGTTTCTCTGTGTGAACCTGGACTGTTTCTCTGTGTGAACCTGGACAGTTTCTCTGTGTGAACCTGGACAGTTTCTCTGTGTGAACCTGGACTGTTTCTCTGTGTGAACCTGGACTATGGTGCCAATGGTCGTTCTCTTGCTTCTGTACGGACATTTAATTCTCCTTGACCTCAGTTCATTGGACCAAAATGTCTTAACGGTCTGAAGAAATGAGTTTTACTTCAGTTTCTTCTCTTTAACACGTTGAGATGCCTCCGCCTGTGTAAACTGTGTAAACGTTGCTCTTATCTACTCTCTGGTGATTTAAGTAGTGCAATCCGCATCTGATACAGGCAACCAGGATCAAAATCTTAAATCATCCACACACACACACACACACTTTCATCGCTGTACGATCCTCAATCACGCAAGTCAAGCGTGATTTACGAAGGAGACGGATCTTTAGCCGTCGGTCTTAGAACTCACTGAGGAGACGCCTTTTCGATTGCTGACAAATGTAAAGTCTTTGATGAATTGCTTTTCTGCGATCTCGTTTATGTTCATTCATTCATTCTTGAAATGAAACACCTGTAACCTTCTCTCATTATCCTTTAGTATATATTTATTATATCCTATTTTATCATGCTGCAGTTTCCGGGTGTCTCTGCTGCTCCGTTACGGTGGCTGACCTCGCCAATTTGCATCTCATAAAAGAGTGGATTAATAATCCCGGAGGTGGGATTTCATGGGTTTTCAAGAAGAGTCAAAAACAACAAAACCAAACAAAAAAAAAGATTTTGTCTCATTCGCCTTCATCGTTCTTGACATGTCTTTGTGAATCCCGTGTCTTTGATGGACATCGTCCACCAAGTCGGGCGTAGCATTCTGAGATCCGGACTGAACAATCTCAGGTGTGTGTGTGTGTGTGTGTCGGCGCAGTCGGGAGTAACGGCCCGCTGGAACGCGTTGAGTGTCATCTCAACACAATGACGCAGATGTGGAGGAGGCCGCGTCGCCATGGCGACGAGGCCGCGTCGCCATGGCTCTTCAGCTCAAAGTGACGCGCTTGATCCCGCTTGTCAGCAGCGACTGGAGGAGCGGATTGAACGGCATCATTACTGCACAGGTGTGTCTTTGTCCCCCCTCCCCTTCATCTCATGCCCCCCCCCCCTTCATATTTCATGTGCTACCTGCTTTACAGAAGGAGAGGAACATTATACAAAGACGGGAGTTGCAATGCTATTACAGCACAGGTTTCATTGTTATTGCAGCATGTCTGTGTACTTATACTTCATGAGTGATTTTAAAAGTATCTTTTAATGCTAATGAAGCAGCGGCGTAATATTCCTACCGGAAACTTTACGCTCACACAGGATGCAATATTCAGAGAGCCGCTTTAGTCCATGGACGAGATGACTTCATTAAGTTTAAAACTAATATAACATTAATCAAAAGGTGTTCCGTTGGAATAGAATGAATTATAATATTACAATCCAGTCAGCAAAATACACTCAATCAATATGCAGAGCTAATTATATTATGGCAGGAAGTTATTTCATCCTCGCGGAGGAAAGAAAAGCTAATGGTTAATAAAGGAACGTGAGAAGTGCGGAAGATGAAAGCAAAATAAAAAAATAAGTACATTGTGGATAAAGCCAAAGCAGGAAGCGCTCAGGAGATGAGTTCCAAATGACTCCTTTAAATGCATAAAGTAATTAGTTAGATAAAGGGAGGCGTGGCACATGCATCACAATTCTCTTTAACAACCTCGAGGGAACGATGCGTAATTATTTCTCTTGAGCTTTTATCCACAAAGACTGTAATATATATATATATATATTTCTCAATCTAGAATAAACATATAAAAAACGTTTCAATGCAAATCAGAAACGACGCGCTCGCTAACGTTTGCACATCTGCATTTTGAAAACTCAAAAGGCGAGAGCCAACCCCCCCCCCCCCCAACTTCATAGAGACAATGAGGGTTTATTTTTTACTGAAAATGAGAATGTCTTCCACCATTAAGTAATTGTTACGCTCGATTTCCACTAAATGGAAATTTGATTTCCTTCCCCTTGGAGGCTGTCGTCTTTATTACATTTAGATGTGTAACGTCAGCAGTGTCTCTCCTGCAGTGATCGGCGCCGCCCACTTTGACATCAAAGGAAGCCGTTTTCAGGTGTGTTCAGTAATTACACTGATAAAGCGGCCCGTTTCCAGGCAACATTTCACTATTAATAGTTATAAATGTGTAACAATCGTTCATACATTTCCATTTTGGGTCCCCCCCCCCCAAAGGTAGAATTTGCAGTGTCGTCGTTTATAGTTCGTGACACTCACGCGTTCATTGTCTTTAAGGCCGAATATATTTTAGAATTCGAGATAAATTACTAAACAAATCCAGGCTGGACGTGTCCCTGTCGACTGTCCTAAGGGTGGCGCTACTCTCTCTCTCACACACACACACACACACACAAGTTCCACTGAGGAAATTACGTCGCAATCCAGCAGCAGACGGGCCCAACGGAAATGTCCCGCGCGTCAAAGTTCATCCTCCTGTCCCGAGGGGACGTCCAACATCCACGACGTTTAGCATGAACTTCCTGTGAGGGGCTGCAAAAGCCAATTGTTGTTCTTCTTCTCGCTGCTTCAGTGAGAAAATATCCAGAATGTGTGAGATAATAACACAATAACACAATAGCACACACACACACACACACACACACACACACACACACACACTCTGCCATGCTTCCCGAATGGAAGCATGGCAGAGTGTTAAGAATGGATCCTAAGCGGACGCATGCTTTTTTTATTTTATTTGGTGAGTAATTACATATAATAATAGACGTCAGGCGTGTAAATAATAAACAACGTTCAGCTCATCCAGGCCTCTCTCCTCAGAAACCTCACGGCGTCGTGGAAACCTTCGTCACGCAGCGCCCGCATGCCGCCGGGGGACGGCGGGAACAGAGCCCAGTGCAGGCGTTTGATGTTCTCCACGGAGAGCTGAGGAATTACAAGCCAATAGTAAAGGTTCGGTCAAAGCGTCGGGGGGGGGGGGGTCCATGTAACGGCAGACAAATGAAATGGGACAGAAAAATCACAGCAAATGCGCAGAGAGGCTAATCCTTAGTAATAAACACGCGCTCACCATTATGCTCATGTTGGCCAGTCTGAGGCGAGCGTTGAAGCGCCCCCTATGGACGGGACACACGTCCTGCACCCCGGCAAAGGGGGACACGGTGACGGTTCGTCCCACGGGCAGGATTGGGAGGCTGTCAGAGAAACCGCCATCGATCCATTTCTATCGCAGGAAGCGATCGGAGGGTTACGACCGCCTCGGTTACACCAAAGTTGTCGCAGTAAACGTGCTTTTTTTGGGGGGGGGGGGGCACAGTTCCAATACTTGCATGCAAATGAGCGTGCGTTACCTGCCCTCTGAATTCAACCGCTTTGAATCCAGCGAAGACGGGGACGTAGCTGCTGGCCAGCAGAGCCTGCAAACGTCACAGCCAATCAGTGAATCGGAGCAAAGCTAGGCCGTAATGTGTGTGTGTGTGCGTGTGTGTGTGTGTGTGTGTGTGTGTGCGTGCACCGTTATGAGCTCCTCCCTGGAGGCGAAGCTGGACACAACGTGGTTCCTCCCACTTCTGGCGTGCGTCACCGAGACGTAGAGGCGCCCATCGGCCAGGATGTGAGCCTCTGTTGGTAGAATAGCTTCTATTCCCTCCCTGAGGGGGGGGGGGGGGGGGGGGGGCATCGGATAGACAAACAACACAAAACAAAACATGTCAACGTTGCGTCACGCATCCGACATTTAGCCAGATCTGTCGCAAAGTCACCGTAAGGCGAGCAGGAAGTCGAATCCCGGCGTGGCCGCGCCGAATCGCTGCCGTCTCACGTTGCCAGCAAATCCGTACGTGAATTCTGTGCAGCGCTGCAAAAGCCAGGAAGATCCGACACACGTCAGCATCCGACGTACGTCAGCATCCGACGCACGTCAGCATCCGACGCACGTCAGCATCCGACGCACGTCAGCATCGGACGCACGTCAGCATCCGACGCACGTCGGCATCCGACACACGTCAGCATCCGACGCACGTCAGCATCCGACGCACGTCAGCATCCGACGCACGTCAGCATCCGACACACGTCAGCATCCGACACACGTCAGCATCCGTTCCATCCGTCATTTTAAGGCTCAGAATGCCTGCACTAACAGCAGAGCCCTTGATTTGCCCATCAGACTGACCTCGAGCCTGTCGGGAGCTGTAATCGTTACCGCGGCGACCAGGGCCCCAGCCGAGGCCCCGGCACAGGACCCGAGGGAGCCCAGCAGCTTGTCGCCATGGCGGCACAAGGCCTCCACGGCACCCAGGTGGTAGATGCCCAGGAATCCACACGCAGCGAAGGACAGGTTCAGGACGGCCATCGTCCGTCCCTACGGGACACAGACGGGACATAAATCCTCACAGATGCAGTTCACATTTAAATCAATGTGAAATACTGTACAAATCAAATCAAATCAAATCTTTATTTGCAGACACAATGGTCCAATTAAAAAGCACAGAAGTAAGGTCACCGTACAGAAGCAAGTACAGAAGTAGTAAATACTCTTAGCCTGAATAATACTGCAGTATTTTATCATTAGTCTTGTTGAGCAAATAATACTTGTATTAAAGGCAGTTTTACCTCAGGAAGTAATTTGTCACGTTTCTCGCGCGTCTTCACTTGAAACTCACGTTGAAGACGGAAGTGACGTCACTCTCAGGCGACGCTAATAGCAAAAATCAAAACAACAACAAAGTCTCCGGCTTCTTGGTGCGTTAGCGTCACAGGTAAGACGACAATGTGAAATACTGCACAGAAGTAGTAAATACTCTTAGCCTGAATAATTAATACTGCAGTATTTTATCATTCGTCTTGTTGAGAGCAAAGAATACTTGTATTAAAGGCAGTTTTACCTCAGGAAGTAATTTGTCACGTTGTCTTCACTTGAAACTCACGTTGAAGACGGAAGTGACGTCACTCTCAGGCGACGCGCTGGTTGCAAAAATCAAAACAACAACAAAGTCTCCGGCTTCTTGGTGCGGTAGCGTCACGGGTAAGACGACAGGAAACACGCTGGGTCAATAAATAAGATTTGTCAATAAAGTGTACGTCATTCAGCAACAGGAAACGATGCGACTTCCGCCTCGAGATTTTCAAAATAAAACCGATTTAAGGACGAACTCCATGCCTAGGTAACGCATTTGATTCCGTTCACTTAGATTTCACTACAATTTAATCCATAAGTAAAATAACAACATTGATTTAACCTTGGGTTCTGAGCCAAAAGTTGTCGAAACATCAAAGCATTAAAACTTGCCCCAAAATAAAGGTTCCCCAGATGACTGAAAAGCTCATCGAACCGTGTGTGCTCTTTCATAGCATTCATTCTAATGGCTCTTACACATGAAGCACAAGCATAATCTCAACCTGAAGGGTTATAAATTGCACACAGGTGCGATATAATGCACCAAATAGCCAAATGAAGCTTTGATTACTCGCCCTACTTTGTCATGTCCCCCACCTAAAGCAGCTCCTCTCCAGTCAGCACTTATTTCCCAGTGGCTTCCCTGCCTTTTGCTCTCTGCTTCATTCCTGTCATGTCAGCAGAAGTTCTTTGCACCTTTTTTATTTCATGTTTCTCATGATAATGCGCACCCTGAAGTGCGTTTGGTGGGTTCCACACCGTGTCCCCTGGAGACGATGGCGTTGTGAGCTCTCTAAATAATGGAGGCGGTGCTTAAACAGACTTCATTGATGGTTCTGGGGTTTAGGAATTTCTCTGCATCTGGAATATGTTCCCCCCCCATTCCTGTGACTGTTGTGAATGATATTCTGTAATCTCCTTTATCTTTAGGCTTTGGGATGGGAGTCAAGGCAAGGCTGCCGTGGCGAGGAGGCCTGATCTCAGAGGAGTGAAGACGCCGCCACGCCTTCATGTCTGTCGGCATCGAGTTCAGACTGAGGGCTGTAGAAAACAGAGCCGTCTTCACTGCCGCCTCACGTACGTTCATTCCATCGTCAAATCGGGGAGGGGGTCTTTTTTATCTTTCGTTGAAAACAACTTGTGCGGACTTTGCGCTATGCTATTAGCGCTGCCGTTTCCACGGCGACCGGAGCCTCGTAAAGCCCAAGTCAGATGCTTCCTGCCTGTTTTATTCAGGAGCGATTTCCAACCAGAAGCTGAGTAATATCGCCAGCGGGCGCTTTAACACCGACTCCTTTCAGCGCTGCTCGAGTACCAGCGGGGGTCAAATTCACAAAAGCGCTGAGATGTGATTTAATTACTCGCCTTAATAAAGGAGCCGTTAGCGGAAAGAAGCCTCGGGACGCGTGGAGAAAAGACTTTCAGAAACCTCGCGGAGGTTAACGGTATCAGAGTTACGTCCCTGCGAGGAAGGGGTTGTGTGTTTCTGGGTTTGCCTGGGGGGGGGAGGGCTCAGATCAGCTGCTAACGGCTATCACATGGGCAGATTAAGGAGAAGATACCCCCCCCCCCCTCCACATAAGACATCACAAGGTCACAGAGATAAAAATGAATCAGTTTTAAAAAAACAAAATGATGGAAAAAGCAAATGCGGAGGAGCAGAAATGCTATGGATGCGAAGATGGGGGGGGGGTGATGACTCGCTGACATATTATTAGGACAATCATATCAACACTGAGTAACCGTGTACCTGTCAGATACACAGAGCCAAGGATTACTGACCTCGCTGCGACGAGGCCTTTCATCCCAAATCCACGTTGCGCTAATTAACGACGAGCGACTGGCTCAAAGAGAGCTGATCCTCGACATAAATACACAACAAGCGGCCTCGATTGGATTTACACGACACGACAGATTGAGCTCGAGTGACGGCAGCTTCACGGCCGATAAAGGTCGTTGACATTCAGGGGGTAGCAGATGTGCAAAAAAAAAGAGGAGTAAAATGGAAAACGGGACTGAGAGGGAGCTCGTGTTGTGCTTTCTGAAATACTACCATGTCTCCTCAAGAAAAAAGGGGAGGTCAGGGAATCAAAATGGGATATCCTGCAAGATTCAGAAGTGAGGAAAACGGCGCTTGTGATTCTTAGAACAAAAGGAAACAGGCGACGGAGGAGGAGGGGAAAGAGAAAAGAAAGAAAGAAAGCCGTGACCTGTATTGCATTTGGGCCAATCAAAATCCGACCAGCTTGCTTGAGAGGAAAAGGCTAAGAGAGGATCCAACACCAAGAGAGCAGCATCCCAAAAGCCAAACAGGCATTCCACGTCTGGATACGTAAAAAAGAACAATAAAAGTGACCGATATGCATTTAATAGCGTGGAGGGGGGGGGGGGGGGGGGGGGCGCACCAGTGAGGGCTGCTTCTGGGGTGTCGGAGCATAGAAGCTAATTAAGATATTCCTCATTAACGGCGCTCTATCTCGCCCACCTGCAGCCCATTTGCTATTAACCAGAAGGACAGCTTTTACGGCCTGATGTGCAGACGCATGTGCACACGCCCCCCCCCCCCCCCACTTTAGTTAAATGTCTATGTGCAATCCCGTTGTGTGAGTTGCCGTCAGGCGATTGGCCGACTGACGCAGCAGAGCCTCGGGTTCAAGCGCACCTTCCTTTAATGGGGATGGGAGATTACTTTGCCTTATACTTAAAAGCGTTAATTATACACACAATGTCGCTTCTTTAAATTCCAAACGTCAAATATGTCATGAATTATTTCTGCTTGCCAGACCTTGAAGCCAGTTACGGCGCCGCGTTCTCACACTCGGGTTGTTTTCCTGACTCATTAAATATTGATCTTCCTTTTCCAAAAATAAAGCTGAAACTCCATCTCTGAATTGGGACGAAGAGACGGCGGGACTTTGTGTCATTATGAGCTCAGTGCCACGGCCGTATGGCGTTACGCCGCCGCACCACACGGCGGCCCACACACTGTCCTGACAAACCTCCACTGTCCTTACAAACCTCCACTGTCCTTACAAACCTCCACTGTCCTGACAAACCTCCACTGTCCTGACAAACCTCCACTGTCCTTACAAACCTCCACTGTCCTTACAAACCTCCACTGTCCTGACAAACCTCCACTGTCCTTACAAACCTCCACTGTCCTGACAAACCTCCACTGTCCTGACAAACCTCCACTGTCCTTACAAACCTCCACTGTCCTTACAAACCTCCACTGTCCTTACAAACCTCCACTGTCCTTACAAACCTCCACTGTCCTGACAAACCTCCACTGTCCTTACAAACCTCCACTGTCCTTACAAACCTCCACTGTCCTGACAAACCTCCACTGTCCTGATAAACCTCCACTGTCTTCAACGTGTTTCGACGTGTTATATTCATTGAACTGGATCTGAGTTCCATAAAAGCAGATCTCCACTTCAAAGAAAGCGAAAAGCTGACCTTGCCTTGACCTTGCGCCTGATATTTAATTAATGAACCGGAACGCAGAAAATAGCATCCCTAACTCTGACATCATCGTGTTTGTCTTCTGAGCCTCGGGACACTGGGGGTCACCATAGAAACTATTATTGTGGTTGTAGCAGATCTTTATATATGTCACGGCCGCTGCTGGTGGCTGTTGTCGCATTTCTCCGGCGTGCATAATGTTTATCGGGGACCCCCCCCCCGCCCCCCACCTGCATTACATATAACACATGACAACATTCCATGTTTGCATGCTGCAGGGCAGCGTAGCCGCGTCCTGGCTAATTGGAATAACATTACAAAGTGATTACAAACAGGGCGCCGCAAGGCTCTCTGTCCTCGATCACAGCATGAGACCGCCAAGCGTGTCCCCCTTTGAGCGCGTATAGAACGATCAATACCGAGCAAGGCATCCGCGGGCCTGCGCCGATGTATTGCTTCAGCCCCAGGTCAAAGTAGATGTTCTCCTGGCGATTCGATTGATTGCAAGTCAGCCTGGAAATGCTGAACAGGGAAGCCTGCATAATTAACAGAAGCCATTAAAAGAGGCCTGAAACACAACGTTGGTTTTCTATCAATCACGTCCATTCCTTTGATTATTGGTTGGTTTCTGAGCAGGACTTAGCAAAAATGTCTAAAATGTCTGTATGGATTTGTGCTTGAAGAATTTGGCAAGGGCCCAGAAAGAATCCATTAAAATATTTTGATGTGGATCCAAATATTTACAGTTTTTTTTCGTTATTTCCATCATTCTGCAAAAAAACAAAACAAAACTGTTTTTTCCACTAAACATCAATGAAGACGGAGCGTTCGGTGTCGGGAGCCAGCAATCGACCGAGCGTCTCGGCTTCCTCCTCCAATGAACTCGGCTTTTTCATTGCCTTGCATCTGTTTATTTGTAGTTTCACGGAGAGACCCCCCCCCCCGCTGGGAAAAAGGAAAAGGGGCGAACAGATTTCGACGCAGCTCTGGATCAAAGTAAACGCTGTAGGGAATCTTCAGCAGCATTCCCAGACTCTTTGAGTGCCCTTCCAGTATTCCGTTTGCATCCTGATAAGGAGCTTCGCTCCAAAAGAGAGCTCGCTATCGATGCCCTTTCCAGCTTACATAAAGGTGAGCGCTAAGAAGGAAGTGTCCAGTGGGCAAGCCCCTGTAGAGCATGCCTGGAAAATGTGTTTTCAATAAAGCGATCTTCACTCCATTAAGACCTTTTTTTAAACCGCCTTACTCTCTTTGCGGCTTTTCTGAATTCTTCCTGTTCCTTTTCCAACATTGCGCTCAAAGTCTGGAGTCGGAGGAGGCGGCTTTCGTTTTCATTTCACTGCGGAAGTCTCGTACGTCTAATACGTACACTTTTTAGACGAGATTTTTGACGGAGGAGAACAGTCTCTCCGCCGCAAGCCCTTTCCCCTCGCTTATTTGTATTCCCCTGTGAATCTGACCTGGAAAGGTTTAGGCCGCTATTCCCGTAAAAGTCAAGCCGCCACTCAGCGTTTGGTTTTCTTTAAGAAAAAAACACCTGACAGGAGTTTTTCTTTTGTTCTTTCATGCAGCTTTTACTAGTGTTTTCTGTAGTGTTTGCAGATCACAGGCGTTCTCTGAACTCAAAACCATCGTTGTTTGAAATAAACATTTCAAACCAGTATGGTTCTGCGTAAAGCAGGAAGACTGAAAAATGACAGATGAGGACTCAGTGAGCGGAAAGGAAAAACTGCATTTCTGTCGAAGAGCTAAATGCATGGAGGGTTTTATTTTTATTAGCTTGACATGATATAACAGGAAGCCGCTTTTATGGGAGCTGCAATATCGGTTTTCGGAGAGTCTGACTTGTGGCTGCTCGGGTCAACGGTTCCTGCAAAGTGTGCAATGACTGTAGGATATTGAGGGACGCTGTTGTCGGCGTTTCGGTGATCTCTGTTAACAAGAGGCCGCGTCTGAGGAAGGGGAGCATGCTGGGTAAATTTGATGTCTCCATTGAATGAAGCCACATCATTTTTTTAACCACCGAGAAGATGGAATGAAGAGTTCATTCTTTCTGCAGCTAACTTTTGCTGAGGCAGGCTCATCATAAACGGGAGAGAAAACAAAGCATTCACACTCACATTCACACCTATTAGTGCCCCCCCCCCCCCAAAAAAAATCTTTATATCTTCAGAGGGTGAGAAAACAAAGACCACCCGGAGAAAACCGATGCAACATGTCGGCATGTTCAAATTCAAAATCTGTCTTCTGCAAAAAGGATGTTGCTAAGACTGGAATG
This sequence comes from Brachionichthys hirsutus, assembly GCF_040956055.1. Classification (NCBI taxonomy): domain Eukaryota; kingdom Metazoa; phylum Chordata; class Actinopteri; order Lophiiformes; family Brachionichthyidae; genus Brachionichthys; species Brachionichthys hirsutus. Next base: position 4,570,146 of record NC_090920.1, on the reverse strand, counting down.
CATACATATTTTTTGGCTATATATATATATATATATATATTTATACACATAGGGCAGACGAAAGTTAACTATCTGGAAGGGAATCTCATGCAATCATATTCTGCATTGATTCAGCTTCCGGGGAACGACACGGTGACGGATTTAGATGCCAGGCAGGTAGAGGAATTGCAAAACCGCTTAATAAATATCTTGATCAGACCCCCCCCCACCCCTATTCCTACGGTGTGCGCTCTACAGAATGTCATGATAAACCAGCGAATGGGGAGGAAAACCGGCTTTGTTTTCTGTGATGACTTATTTTAGTGTTGGGGGAGTGTTTTTGTGTTTGTGTGTGTGTGTGTGTGTAAGGCATGCTGGATTCCATCTGATGCGTAGGCGTGTCCTCCGAGAGAGTTCGGGTACATGCAGTACCGCCTGCCGCCATGTGGGGGAGCAGTTGATCTTCGCACGCTGCTCGTCCTGCAGCTACTTGCCATTCAGCTCTCCCAACGCGCACCTCGGTTTGAAATAGACGCGCTTTCATCCCGTCAACACAATCAGTTACGTACGATGCTATGCCTATGTCTGTCTGTCCATCTGTGCAGCGAACATAAAGCATTCTTGTAGCGTCTGTCGCCATAGTAACCCTGCTCATCTGGAGCTGGGCCCCTGCATGCCAGAGCGCAAACAAAACGGATGATGTGAGTATAGAAGGGCAGTCATGTCAGAGTTGGATGAGGGAAGGTTGGGGTTTATCACGGGGGGGGTGTCCCATAAAAGAGGTCATATCTGTGCCCCCCCCCGTCTGTATTTTCAGCATTTCTCTCCGCACCGATAGAGGTTGTTATCGCCGAGGGATTACAGGCAAACCTGATCCATTATTCATGACTCAGCAAAAAGTAATAACACTTCCTCTTGGGGGCAAAACAACAAATTCCTCTTTTTAGGGTGTTTATATTACCTGAGTCTTCTATTACGAGTTACGGAGCGTGACGCTCTGTACAGTGCAAAGGGGGGAACGGGAGTCTCTGCTGCCGAGCATCCCGGTTGGCGGTGGGTTCAGGTGCAAAGCTCACGAAGCCACGGCGCCTCCTCCCCTGTCTGGCTGTGTCACTGTTGCTGCTGACGATGAGTCCGATCATCTTTGTGTCGTTTGACGGAGTCGGATACGTGCTACAGGCCTGCAGTCGTAGGTGAAGGGGGGAGAATAGGAATGGGCTCAGCACGCAGCCTTGTGGTACTCCTGTGTTGAGTCCGATGGCCCTTGAGGAGGTGTTCTGACCAAAACGAATCTTATCTGTCCTGTTTTAGAATCTAGATCTTCAGATAACGTTTTACGGGGTCTAAGAGCTACAGAAATAAAATGTATTTCACGCGACCAGCTCTGAGACCAGCAGCAGATCTTCCTGCATCGCTGCAGCGGCTTGAGAAACCTGTGGGTTGAACAGGCGCTGAGAGAATTGCTGCTGTGTCAGCAGCTCTTGAATAATGCAGTTCAGGACAGCTCCCAGGTGTTTGATGCACAGGAGTGTGTAAGAGCAGTCTGCCGACAGTCTCCGATTGAGAGAGTGAAATTGTGCCGCGAGGTAAGGAGAATCCGAAGAAGGCCCGCGTCGTCTTCCTCTGGGAATAATGAGCCACATTAGGACCGACTGCAGATCAGGCATGCAGCAAAGGAGTATTTGAGTATTCTGATCTTGTTGAGGAAGTCCAGAAGGCGTTGAGTTGATCTCGATCTCGATGGTCCAAAACAACAAGCGAGCCAAAGCGCGACAAAGACAGGAGTCCAAAAACCAGATGAAGCTCGCATGAGAAAGACACAAAGGAAGGACACAAACTGGCACCAAAAAATATAAGCAACATGGTGGGGGGGGGGTTAACAAACAAAACGACTGTTTGCACCCCTCCCCCCCCAAAGACCCTGATTGGTGAACAGTCAGCAAGCAACGCCACTCAATCGCAACATCACGATCTGCATGCGCACGGTCACAATATTGACTCGGAGAAAAGGCGTGCTAATTAGCGAGCGGCGCGCGCTCTTTAAGCTGTTATTGATGTTTAAGTAATCGTTGCTCGGCTTTTGATTTTGGGCCTTGTCAAAAGAAATACTGCGCAACCCCCTCCCACTGAACACCAAACGCTACGAGCAACGATCCAAGCGCTAATTTATTCAAGACATGCAAATTGCCTCCCTTAATTGCCATCATTTGTTACGTCATCACTTTTTGTGTGTGTGTGTGTGTGTGTGTGTGTGTGTGTGATACTCCGGCGCACGGAAGACGAGTGTGACGCCGATGTTTCCTCGCATCCCGCGAGTAGCGTGAAAACAGACATAAAGAACGTCTGACGACATGGGATGGGAGGATGGTGTGAAAAGAAGGCCTGCGGGGCCCTTCTACATATCAATAATGAGGAATGAGCTGTAGCTCTCTGTTTAGGCTCCGTCTCGGGGGGGGGGGGGGTATTGATGCCCTCGCAATCCGTCAATGTTTCTGTTTCCTACCGGTGTTTGACAGAACGTGACGTATGATGCAATCTGATAAAAAAAAAGAAAAACGAAAACCCCCCAAAGAAAACTAGATGTAATTTCTGAGTTGACTCGCTAACAGACAGACAGACAGATAAACGCCAGCAAGCAGACGAATATTGACAAAATTCAGGAAATGTTGGGAATCTTGCCAGGAACAGTTGATTAAATTTCGGCGATGATCCAGAAGAGATCCTGAATTCTGGATCTTTGAAATTTCCGCTAACATTGCAGTCAATGGAGCTTCAAAATGTGTTCCTCAATATCTCAGTTGATTATTGACCGGTGGTTCTAGAATTGGACACGGTCATGTAGGGAGGGGATTTCTATGTCAGCACCGAATTTTATCCGGATCGGAGCCGGATTGCGGATACCGTCGCGATCCGGATTTTTCCCATTTACTTATATATGGAGGCTTAAGTTGTTTTATGTGCATTTAATTCACTCACAAAAAATCACGGTCCGACGTTAAACTACTACTTCTGGGTCTGATCCAGAATGAGGTCAGGAACAAATCTGAAGGTTGAACATTAAAACTCCATCTGTGAGGGTTGCTATGGTGACTGCAGGCTGATTTCTGCCCCTGCATAGTTGCGGAGGCATCGCTGAACTGAACGAGCCGCACCTGTTCCACATCTCACCTGAACAGCTCCTGCCTCTTTGGACCCGCCTCTTTGGACCCGCCTCTCTGGACCCGCCTCTCTGGACCCGCCTCTTTGGATCCACCTCTCTGGACCCGCCTCTCTGGAACCGCCTCTCTGGACCCGCCTCTTTGGACCCGCCTCTCTGGACCCGCCTCTCTGGACCCGCCTCTTTGGACCCGCCTCTCTGGACCCGCCTCTCTGGACCCGCCTCTTTGGATCCACCTCTCTGGACCCGCCTCTCTGGAACCGCCTCTCTGGACCCACCTCTTTGGACCCGCCTCTCTGGACCCGCCTCTCTGGACCCGCCTCTCTGGACCCGCCTCTCTGGACCCGCCTCTTTGGACCCGCTTCTCTGGACCCGTCTCTCTGGACCCGCCTCTCTGGACCCGTCTCTCTGGACCCGCCGCTTTGGACCCGCCTCTCTGGACCCGCCTCTCTGGACCCGCCTGTTTGGACCCGCCTCTCTGGACCTGCCTCTCTGGACCCGTCTCTTTGGACCCGCCTCTCTTGAACCGCCTCTCTGGACCCGCCTCTTTGGACCCGCCTCTTTGGACCCGCCTCTCTGGACCCGCCTCTCTGCCAGAACTCTGCATCCTCTCTGCGTCCTCGTTTCTACCTGTCTTCCCGTATTCCCTCGTTCGGGTCGTACGTTCCCCCGCCGCTGCACAGTGAGTATTTCCTGTTTGCCCTTTTGATATCGTTGTTTTGTTTGGCTGTGATTTCTTTCGGTTGTTTCGCTGGACAACCAGCCGGTCCTCCTTTTCCGTTTTTTTGGTTTAGGCAGCTTTATTTTTGTGTTAAACCCCCTTTTTAGGTGCCTGGTCGTCTATTACCGTCTTTCGTTGTGGATGTAAAGTATTCTTTAGAATGTAGAACCTTTTGATGATATGGACGGGGTGAATCCAGCTCTGGGGGGGGGGGGGTGAGCTGCTTGGCGGAGGTTTGCTCGGGTAGCAGATGAACCGGCTGTTTCTCAGATTGTTCCAAAAGCACACGATGCGTTTTCAGTTCCTCGAGTTGACTTTTCATCCAAGCCAAGCAATCAAAGAGCCGCAGCGTGTGGTTGCGCAGTTTAGGGTCGATCATCATCATCATCAGGGGAAATCAGGACATCTTCATCACACGCGTTCAGTTCGAGGCCCTCGTAGCGCTGTGTGTGCAGACGGCTCCTCCTGATTGGCTTCCTGTATCGCCGTGAAATCCACTTTCTTTTCTGTAATGCATGCAAAGTGTGGGCCGTCCTGTAATAAATCTCATCCCCGTTTGGACCTTGTGTAAAATGTCCCAGGAAAGCTTTTCCTCTGAATCCATATATCCGTGTTTCACTGGACGCCACGATGCTTCTTAATTCTCCCTGTTTTGCTAATCTGGAATATTTCTCCTGCTTCCCCGCTGTCCGTGAAAATGAGACTTCTGGCGATACGGGGCGCCGTAATTCAACTCCAGCTGTTAATTACAGCGAGTTTAATGACTTTCTGCGGCTTCTTTCACTTCTGCGCTGCAATTTCCTCCCGACTACGCCGAATCGTACGATGGCTTTGTCCTACGTTCTTCGAACGCAGCGCCGCTTCTCCGCCGTGGAAGCTGCAGGAGAGAAAGCTGGGCTCGATTTAAGCTTCCCTCCCTCAAGGCGGGAAGAAGCACTTCACAGGTGTAGCAGGGAAAGACCCAACTTGACCCACAAGAGCAAGCACTATGGCGACGGAGGCAAGGAAAAACTTCCCTTTAACAGGCAGAAACCTCGGACAGAACCCAAGGCCAACCAGTATGGGACTGTTGCTTTTAGGTGAACGTAACGGGGAAAGAACGCCGCTGCCACAGATCCTCGCGCCGCAAATCTCCGACATGCCGTCACGTCAACGCCGGCTAAGCTGCTCCAAACTTTAGCCGCGCGCCAGAATCGCAGGTCGTCGTTGTAGACGAGCTCGGACTCGTGCACGTTGATGGATTGCACAAACTGCCAATGCGGCTGCGTTGAAAACACAGTTTATGTGAAGTAAACGCAGTGCAGAAAGCTTCGCATTGCGCCGACTTATTCCTGAAGGGATAAGGACTGTAATGGTACATGCTCCGGCGGGCAACACTCCGGAGCGCCTCCTGCCTTCCGATTTCTCCGGAACACATTCCTATTGTCCTCCAGTACTCCCTTGGTGACACTGGAAGTGATAGATTTCCACAAGGTGACCACAGGGAGAGGCATGCGGGATGAATTTCCACAGCACTCCGGATGAAAAGCGAATGGGAAGATCTGAAGGTGGGATGGAACGGGTCCGTGTCTGCCTGCAGCCCGCCTCGCCGCGGACGCCAGTCTGACTGTACTGCTCCGAAACGGGGATTCACACATTACGGCTGTTCCCTCCAGCTCACCTTTGATCATCCGGCAGCAAAATCAGACCCCGACAGGGCTAATTAGAGATGAGCTGCAACACACACACACACGCACACACTTATTCTCAGACAGCATTTTAATTTCTCTTTGAAACGGCAGCAAAATGAATGTTGAGAAATGGGACTAGCACCGAGTGATTGAAACAGCTGATGCCCTCAATGCTAAATATTCCTGATAGATTTAACCTTGAAGAAATTCATTATTAACTCTCGAAGTTTCAGCAAAGATTCTTTATTTTTTTTTTATGCACGAGGCCCAGTTTCTCTGGAAAGTTTTAACTGCACTTCAGGCTTTTCAGCAATGTGGACGTCACGTTGGGTTTAATTATAGCACGTTGGAATCCGTTTTTATTGTATTTTTTCATAATGCGTCTTATGCTACTAATGTTGCCAATAACTAGAAAAGCACTCAGAGAGCGCAGACCTCCGCCGAGCAGCTCGTTCCCCTCCTAACTGGATCTACACCGTCCACACGGTGATCTGGATCATCATCAGAAGCTTCTAGATTGTTCTTGGTGTCTTTACACACCACCCACCAAAAGTAAAAGTGATTCTGATGTGACTTTTTAATCCATAAATCGGGTTTTTAATGTTAATATTTAATATATATTTTTTCCTGACCTCTTTCTGGATCGGATCCAGAAGACATTTTACATGATAGTTCATATCCAGACCCCTTTAGCACTGTGATTTTTGGTGATTGAATTGAACGCATATTTTATAAGATTATTATTTTTAAATCCTCCATTATAAATAACCTTTGATTACGACCTTGTTTGATTCTGTGGTTGATTTAATGGCTTATTCTTCTGCCATTTGTTTATATGCTCACAAAAAACATGGTATATAATGAGATGTAAAGGCTTTTATTCCGTGCTCGGGAGGATTCATCGCAGACACCCAACTCCGTAAGATTAAGGTGGCACTTTTTGTTGTTATTTTTAACTATAAAGGCTGCACCACTGCCTTAAAAGAACGAATGGGGGGGAAAGTTCTACCTTGACATATAAAAGTAAAATCTGTTCTCCCAAAGTCCTGATTCGATGGCGCCCGTTGGGTTGAATTCCCTGAAAAGACGCCCTTAAATTCCCTTAAAATGTGCATAAATAAGACCTCGTCTGTTTTCTATCGACGTCTCGTCCCAATGTGGAGCACAAGGCCGAGCCGTCACCAGGCAACATTTACTGGAGATGTTCCACTGCTAAAAGCCTGAGCTGGCATTCACCGTATCCACGGTGATGTTCTGGGATAGGTGCACGTTTTCTCCCTCACAACTACAGGGATCTCCTCTGGATGTCAGAACTCACGACCCCAATCGTTTGGTGCTCGTGAGCTTCCAGACGGGACATCTCGGTCGAGTAAATATGCTTTATTATCCTCATCCCATCCGTGACTTAACGTGAGGGCGCAGATTACTTCTTATAAAGATTAGAAATAGAAAACAAAGTCGGTCCAATCAATGTTAAACCACCGTCTTTTATCCGTTCACAGCTAAAACTAGAACAATGCCACCGTGTTGCTACGAGGAATCCATCGATTCTAGATGCTGATAAAACGACAGAAAGACTTCCTTTGCTTCTCTTTGCTTCGCTGCAGCACCAAACAATGTGCCGCTGCCGCCGCCGCCGCCGCCGCCGCCTGGCTTTTGATAGTCTCCCTCAGTCGGGTCGTGCATTATTCCCAGCTTTTCCACAGTTTGGCCTGAAAAGCACAGCGTGCGCCGCTTTCCAAGCAGAAAGCAAACAGAAGGCAGAATGTGTTCTGTAAATAAGGTCTGCAGCACGTCCCGTGTAGATCAGAATTTTTTATTGGACTGCTCTGGGGGGGGTCACTGCACATCGGCTGCGACGGCAGCATAAATCAAACGCCATATCGAGCGGGAAGAAGATGCTCCTGAGGTGCAGCGGACTGCTAATGCGAGGCGCCGGTGATCCTTTCTTGCTGCTGACAGACGCCGACGCAACAGGATGGCAGATAATGGGCCTTGTTTTTCAAAGCATTTGAGGATGCTGCTCCCCCCCCCCCCTTTTCTCAACTCTAAATTAATAAAGGTAACAAACACGTCTCCCACTGGGCGTGGGATTCTTTTGCTTTTCCAGGCCGATTATTTTCTGTCATAGCTGCGATCGTCAGTTCTGATTCTAGACGTAGCGTCCCCGGCAACACACGGGCTCTGTTTATCACCGTGGCGTTGGACCAGGACAGACGTAATCTTCTGATTTATCTCTCTTGTTTTATTTCCCAATTCAGATTTACTGCTTAAGCTTGTACTACATATAAAAATACACTAATCTACATAGAAAAAAGGGAGGAGAGAAAAAAAATGCAGTGATTGGATTACGTGGATTAAGTTGCTGCTGGCCTCCGGACAATCTCAGCAAAGCTGCACAAGTGGGCAAATGACTGAGAGAGGATGGAACGCCAAGATCAGAGCGAAGCTAAGACAGCTTGGAACTCCAGCTACTCCAAATACACGGTATTTAAAATCTGATTCTTTCTATTTCTGAACAAAATATCAAAGCGCTTCACGTGCATTCAGCCTTCCTGTGATCAACCTTCTACTTAAAAGTGGAGATTCCTATAAATGATGATTAGTATCAGTGAAGGGAAGCCACTTCATAAGCACCTCCTGCCTTCCACCTCCCGCTTGCAGCCTCCTTCTGGGTAATTTTGTCCAATGCAGTAAATGGAAAATGGGGAGGATTTTAGTGTGCACTTTGCTTTATTCTGTATTTGTATTACGTAACTGTTTACGCACGTTTGCGTTCTGTTTATTCAGGCCTCTTCAAATAGTCCCGCTGCAGCTAAATGTTCATGTTGTTCTTTGGAGTTTTAGGCTCAACTTCTCATGTTCAAAATATCGGCAAACATGGTCTCTGCTCAAAATGACAAGTGCATAATCTAAAGATGCAAAGAAGCTTCTCTTATTTATTCACAGGTTTATTGGTAAATGTATTACATTTACATTTCTGCACTTATCTCGGGCAACAGGCCACTCAAACGACAAAACGTGACGGATGCCTGTGCCATTTACGCACATTATACATTCTACAGGGCGGAAGGGAACGGATTATTAACATTAGTATTATAATTTCAGAGATTTAGGTTATTGAAAGTTTCTTAATAATTAGGCCGCAAACATTAAAAACTTGGAATGTAAGAATCCTCCATTTCAATCATGGCGGCGTTTCTAACGGAGTGTTTCGTGCTGTGATTTTACCACTCCACTATTTATATCTACAGACACCGTTTCAGTCAGACAGCAAAGCGTTGCTCCAGGCCAGCTTCATAGCAATCCACCGCTACTTCTTCTCGACTGTCATCTTTTCTGTTGTTGCTGCATTGATTTGCGGAACTGAAAGCTTTCCACCCTTACTCTTCTGAACCGCTGCTTCCCCTTACACTCGCTGCTGGATCAAAAATAAAAAAACACTCAACTTACTCTGTCTCGCACAAAGCAAATGTGTCGTAGAGAAATGCAACTTTATTTTTTTGGGGGGGTTCTTGCTCTTATTTGTTGTCCAAAGCTCTCTTGTCGGTCTGAGTAATTCCCTAAACGACACAATTTGGCCCGAAGCACACTCGATGGGACCGAAGGCTTACGGTTCACTCTTGCCTCCGCCTAATTGAAGCTGAAATCCATACACTCATTAGATTGTCCAGGTCAGAGGGTTCTCTCACTCCCCGGACATGTCGTTTCATGCTAACAAGACAAACGCTTTACTTGGAGCTCCCAATTATTCTGAGAAACAGAAACGTCCATGTCCTTCAAGCCCTTTTCCGTTTGTTGGTAAAAACCATTTGTTCGTTGGGATCTTTTGAGGTAATATGAAATCTTGCTTCCTTTCTATTTTTTTTAACTCAACTTCTAGCACTTGTACACAAAATATACCTGATTTGGTACCCAAAAAACATCTAATCTAAACGGTTCGAAGTCGTCTTCATGATCCTCTCTTTATTCTTTAGTCTGCAAGACCGTGAAAACATTGCCTACCTATTTTAATTATTTATATTTGCGCAGCTTTAATTGCTCGACTGAACATTTGACTGCGGTTTGAGGCAAGGAGGTTATATTTATGTCAATTTGTCTGTTTGGCGGTTTGTTAGCAGGATTACAGACAAGCTGCTGGATGCATCTTGAAGAAAAAGATGGGTCTTGGTCTAACTTAGATCTCATTAGATTTTGAGAGTGAACCAGATACCAGCCTGGATACAAAAAGAGAGATTTTCCCATTTACTAATAATGGAGGCTTTATCAAAAAATCACTCACTAAAAATCACAGTCATAAAGGGGTCCGATAGGAACTATCATGAAAAATGTCTTCTGGGTCCAGAATGAGGTCAGGAAAAGAAATATTATACATTTTAACATTGAAAACCCCATTTACAGATTCACAAAGCATTTACAAATCAGCTCCAATTCACTTTTACTTTTCATGATTTGCGTATAAAGATGCCAAAAACAATTTAAATGTGTTTTTTTTTAACGATGATCTGGGTCATCACGTGTTATGGAGGAAATCAGAATATGACAGATGACGTCACGCCGTAGCACGTGATCACAAACCTGAGAACTACAGTAATTGCATTCAGACCAAACTTCTATTTAATTCAATCAGAACATTTTTTATAGCAGATTAGAACAGTTTATTTTAGACAGTTTTTTTTTTTTTTAATAAAACATATATATTTTACAAGCAGCGTAGGGCTCTTACGTCGTCTATTTTTTCATACTTCTTCTCGCGTCCTACGTCATTTCCGACACGGAACTGAAGATGTCTGCGGCCAGCTGCTCCTACAAACCTGTGAGCCATGTGATTTTTGACATGGACGGTTTACTCCTAGGTCTGGATAATTACTGTGTTCTTCCGCTGATTTATGCGTGTATTATACACGAGATCCCGCCAATGCGGAAGCTCCTTCGGCGCAGGGTCGCGTTCGGTCAAGCGACGCGGTCGTGAATGGCGACAAGAGACGAGCTCCGTTCTCGTAACTACGAGTTAACGTTTCCTTTGCTTAGAACTGGAATACCGCCTCACGTCAAACCCCACTCGACATGTTTTTAACCCTTCATGTTGTTGGGATGAATTCGGCATTAGTCTAAAAGAGTAATAAATTAATTTACCACTGATTTAACTGGGGCAAAGTTCGCGTTACAACGTTAAACTCAGTTTAAAAATGCATCAGGCTACTGTTCTAATTTTAAAAGCTCTTTTAAAGCATACATTTTCTTTATAGTATTTAATAACCTTTCTCATGTTTAATGACCTGGTATTTATACTAAGTAGAGTATTTATATGTTAGTTGCTGGATGTTATCTTATGTTGTATTATTAAGTAGATTGTTGATTGTTTATGTTGCTGTAATTATTTTCGTTCCGGTGTATTTATATGTATTCTTCATACATGTATATGTATATTGACTGTAAAATGTGTTCCAACCCCCCCCCCCCCCCCCCCCCATTGATAATATTTTCTCATTTTAGACACCGAGCGGCTGTACACAGACTCCTTCCAGGAAGTGTGCACCCCCCACGGGAAGCAGTACACGTGGGCTGTTAAGTCCTCGGTGATGGGGAGAAACGCTCTGGAGGCTTGCCAAATGATCCGGGACACTTTGGAGCTCCCCATGAAGGCCGAGGAACTTCTGGCTGAAACCAGGCGAATCCAAGAAAGGACCTTTCCCAGCGCAAAACTCCTGCCAGGTAACCCGAAACCGTCAAATCATCCGACATTCAGCGGCGTGTTCCACGCCGGAATGGAGGCGTGCCAACAAGTGTATTGCTTTTATCTCTACAATGAGTACTACAACTGCAGTTAAGGAGTGCTGCTTTCTGTAAAAGCTCAGGAATAACGGCGGGTTGAGAGCAGCTCTGTGACGGGCTTCGGTTTATTTCATTGTTTGTTGTTCATCCAAACGCTGCTTGTGCAGCCAGAGACGTTAAATCGTAGCGAATAGATGATCAGCTGGCATTAAACAGCTGAGGCGCCGACATCCTGTTGCTGCTCCACTGTACCGTCGTGCACGGTGTGTGCACGGTGGACTTCCTGCAGCTTGTATGCAGGATCAGCTGACCTGGAAAGAGATTCTGACTTTCGTGTGACCTTCCACGTTGCCGCGTGGAACATTTAGATCCAACGCTCTGTCACATTTCAGGAGCTGAAGATTCCAGAAGCCCGTTAAGGGACCTAAAGGACGCTTTTTGGTGCGGATTGCAGCGGTTCGGTTGCACCGACCGACAGTGCAGCCTTTGATTTACAATTCACCGTTTGATTTGATCAATATTTATCACCATAGAAACCACAAATCGGTCTGTATCAAATTGGGCAGGTCTTGTTCCCCTGCTTTCTAGCTCATAGAAAAGGAATCTGAGAGCAACAAATTATGTCAAGGCAGATTTTCCCACTTGTTGATGGAATTTGTGTCCAGACAAATATTCTAAATAAATCTGTAATGGAGCTCGCCCCCCAAGGAGCCCATGTGTCCCATCCTGGTAGGAGAACTTGCACCTGCAACTCCTCCTCACTCATCCTCTTGATGAAGGGTTGAGCAGGCAGCAAGTTTTATCTGGATCCTTCGCATCATCAGTATTCCCATTAGAGTATTGCAGTATTACTCTTCTCAGTGGGTTGTACTGTCGTAAACGTGGAACGTGTCTGTCGCTAGGTGTGGAGAAGCTGGTGCTTCACCTGCAGCGGCACGACGTCCCCATCGCCGTGGCCACCAGTTCGGCCGGCGAGACGTTCCGATTGAAAACGAGCCGTCACGGAGACTTCTTCGGTCGCTTCGACCACGTCGTCATGGGCGACGACGCCGAGGTCGGGAGGAGCAAACCCCAGCCTGACATCTTCCTGGTTTGTGCCGGCAGATTCAGTCTCCCGGCGCCCCCAGAGAAGGTCAGTACTGCAGAAACCAGGTGCATTTGGCGTCGGTGGAAAATCTGTGTGCGAGAGAGAGAGAGAGAGAGAGAGAGAGGCCGATTTGGTGGAGACAGTTCAATTAGAAGAAAACAAATTCACTCTTGATTTATGAAATGTTCCTGAAAACCTGACGCGCCTCGTGAATCTCGAGCGCCTTGAGACCAGCATTAAACCGCTCGATGAAATTACTGTAAAACTAGTGAACAAGACTAAAACAGGAAAGCCTTCGAGTAAAAGTCAGACTCTGAGCCCGCCGGTGGGCCGGGGAGAGAATTCCAACGGCAGTAGCGACTCGCGTGCTTCCTGTTAGCTTCGGCGCTAATGATGACAGTTAGATCTGTTCAATAAATCCTCCTGTTTTTTTGCAGCTGCGAGTTATTCATCCTGAATTTGACTACATGGCGTCTTGCAAATGATTTGTGAAAGGTGTCTTTCTGATTGGTTCTGATCATTTCCTCTTTCATTCTTGATCTGTCACATTTAATCGTCTTAAATCCCATGCTGAGGGGGGGGGGATGCTTATCTTCTTCTTATTGGATACAAATTTGATTTAGAATTGCCTCTTGATTTAATAAATAGATAACGGGTACTATGTTACGTTTTCTTTAGTCCGGTATTCCCTGAACGCGGTGACCATTTCAATCTTTCAAGATGTTCAGCACGGTGGTGCAGTGGTCAGTGCTTTTGCCTCACAGCAGGACGGCCGCAGGTTCGAATCCCACTCCCGCGCCCCAGTAACCGGCAAAGCGGTCCAGAAGATGGTTGAATGCTATATCTGTACCTTCAGCCTTCGTGATGTTAGCTATATTAGCCTAGCATTTAAGGCTATATTTTGCATTTCACATTGCAGCATGTTAATCTGGGGTGACGAGGAGGGCTGACTTCTAATTTCTTGGCCGTCTGTGTGTGCCGAAGCTCAGACGAGCTGCTGATTAGTGTTGTGTATCCGTTCCGAGGCGTCAGCTCCGTGAAACGTTGCGCGCGACCCTCCGAGGGTGTTTTACAGTCTGCATAATAATAATGACGGATTCGTATTCTCCTCCAGAGCTTAGATGCACTCTCATTGAGAACAAGCGCAGCGGCACGCGGAGGAGACGCGGCAGCACGTTTCAGCAGCGTGTCAAACGGCGTGTCTTTCATGTCTGTTTAGCGAGGGGAGCTTTAAGGTGCGTTTTGAGGCGCTCTGGAAGCGTTTTGCTGCGTTGAGTCGGTCTGAAATACCTCGGTGTAAGATAGCGACTGCGACTGTGACCTGACCTATCTGACTAAAATAGGCATTATTCTTATAATGAAAACCAATCTGCAGTGGATTGTTTGGTGCGTGACTCGGTAGTTTATTATATGTGCATTATAAAGATGCAAACGGTTGCGAGGGAAAAACTGGCGGAGAATATTTCACCCTCGAGAAAATCTGTGTTTTTTGGTGCAATTTTGCAGGTGGATAAAATAACACAAAGAAAGAGGAGGGATTTTTTTTTTTATTCCATTACGTGCAGCAGCCCACAGGCGCCAGAGACGATAACTCCTCGGCACTCTGTGCCATTTATGCATGAGGTACGCTACATTAACCTCATTACTTATTGAAATCTCCCAATAAACTGACAGGACCTGCCGTTAATTAATGTTCTGTGTTCGTCGATAAACTCGCACTCCAAATTCGCTGAATGTGTGTGGAGTAAAGCGGCCCCGAGGCGCCAGTAAAAAGAATTCACCAAATATTTATTTTCATTTTTCACACAATCACTTTATTTAAAGAGGTGTCCGGAAGCGGAACATGCGTGGCTCTGCTCCCGGCGTCCAGGGACGGTCTCGGGAGGGGTCGCCCCTCTGCGCCGGTGACGGTAACGCCGGATGTTCATCATTCTGCAGGGCCGCCATCGCTGATGTCATGAACCTTAACTTTAACGAGAAGGCAGGCGGGACCGTATATCTCATTTTACCTTTGGTGATGTCTAAAATAAATCCTTTATAACGTTCCCATTTGTATGTATGATGCATTTTAACAGGAAGATTTTAGGCATTCGCTTCAATAGGCTCTCAGTATTCGTCTCCCCTCACTTAAAAGGTTTTTCTCTGCTCACACACCTGATTTTTTTTTTTTAATCTGAAGCAAGCCTCAGTAGAAGCTGGCATTTTTCTTGATGAGATATGAAACTCGGGCTCAGAGGGGGAATCGACAGAGTGTTCAGTGGAATAACGAATGATGATGCGCCACTCCCTGGCTCCCAGTCCGTGTCAGAGGAGGGGCGGAGGGATGAACGGCAGCGACATGAGACAGAGGGGGGGGCAGACAGAGGCGAAGCTGGAGGGAGGAAGAAGTAAACAGAAGAAGCTGCCGGGTGGTAATAACACGCATCCAGTTGTCGGGTCTCTCTGTCCTGATCTAAACTTGCTTTTAGCTCCCATATGGTAGCGGAAAGGTTTGCTTTCAGGTTGTGTCTCGACGCCTATTATCCATCGGTACCCAAAGAACCGTGCGTCTACACCGCCCGCTTAAAGATTGGCCGTGCGCACACTAATCACGAGTAAACCACCGAGGAGACACGAGGCCAGGCTCTAAAGACAGCTGGCTGGCGTTACCTGCCAGGCGGGGGACAGGGTGAAACGAGCACAATCTGCCTGTTTCTGTCGGCGTCACCTCCTGCTACAAGACAACATCTTATTAGCAGACCTGGTGTGGATCGCTGTTCTGCAGCGGGTCACTATTATGCTTTCCCTCAGAGCCGTGACACGGAGCGGATCCACCCATCAGTTGTTACTGGCATCCAGACGCCGGACTACAAGTCGCGCTTTTTCCATAGTTTGGCTGGTCGGGGGGGGGGGGGGGGGGAGTTATAACCTAAATGAGCTCGGCAGGTTGAATAAGATGAATGAAACATGAACGTGAACCAGTGCATGCTCACGCCGTTGGGGAAGGAGCAGCCCCCCCCCCCCCCCCCATTCATTAATCACACAGAGCATTCCACCTGGGGAAGGTTTTACAGTCCTGATATTCAAATAAGGTGCAATTAAGACATGGACTCTTACATCCGAGTGTTTAATTGTCCCATTAGCGCTCCGAAAGCTTAAAGTAATCACCCGTTACCTGCATTCATCAAATACACACCAGGCCATAGATTTGAATCATATTTTAAATGGTAAAAGTTAAATGTGCAATGGCTAAATGGTGAGGTCACTTTATTTTTTTAAAGTCGAGTGCTCACTGATCTGAACCATTTCCACACTGAACATTTACATAAGATTTTATGAAACTGTTTTTGACTGCTGGATTTGTAATTTTTTATTTTATTGACCAAAACTCTCTTTGTTTAGAAGTTTTCCATCTCATAGGGCTCAATTCTTTGCAGAAAAAAAGGTTCTTAAATCAGATGCGTTTCCCATTTTAACATTTACCCACAAAAGCATGGCTATTGTCATTGCTACAGTATTTCCCCTGCTAGCTATTATTCGTTATTTAGAACAAGCATGCTCTCTGCTCTTCATCGCATGAAGTCTGTGTACAAACGGCTTTAATCTTCCTGTATTAACCTCTTAATTAGCTTCCTTGTTCTTTTATTCACGCTTCTTTCTTTCTTTCTTTTTCCCGAAGCTGCAAAAAAAAAAAAGAAATCCTTTCAGATGCTCTACAGATTGTGTGGATCGTGCTAAAATTAGCTCCCCAGTTAGCGCTTCTTCCCTCCTGCTCATGAGACAGACACCGAGGGAACTCTGATGTCACAGGAATTGAGACGTTACATAATGAATTTTCCAAATGTTGCATTCTTGCTCCCTCCGGCATCACTTTGTTGTTATGTCCCATATGTTCTACATATTATTGGATGTATTGTTTAAAGCGCGCTGCAGATAACGCAGACAATTTACTGTTATAATGGAGGCTGTAATTGTTTCACGGTTTTATTGTTTTTGCGGGCATGGCAGATTCAAATATCGTCATTATTTATGTTTATATACGTTTACTTTAATTACAACAACACAAATAAAATCCCAGAACATTTTCATGGCCTGTCTCCAAACAATACATTGTAAATCAACAGTTTTACGAACCAGTAGTCGTTTAAACTAACAAAATAAGTATTTAACAAAAAAAAAAAGTATTTGATGATACATATTGATCCTGGTGTATATATTCAATATGCAAATGTACAAAACACACACAACTACATTTCTATCGGTGAGAGAGAAACACCAGCCATCCTACAGTCGATTTATTATCGGGCAGAAACCGCGGAAAACAGAAAGCCAGGCTGGTTCTTAGTCCCGTCAAATAACGCATTGATTTTGATGCGACCACTCGAGTTTCATGCAGGCGTGCACTTACCCAAGTGCACTTGATTGGTGCGCCCCCCCCCCCCCCCCGGTGAAGGGGCGATAGAGATTCTGATGAAACGATAGAAATTGCTCGCCCGTCATTAAAAAAAAAAAGTTTCTATAAAGTCAATAGAGCAGATCCAAGAGAGACAAATTTATCGAAAGGCGTGTCTGTGTGTGTGTGTGTGTGTGTGCGTGTGTGTGCTGTCACATGACGAAGACGGGAGCGGCTTTTCTTTTTTCTTTCTTTTTTTTAGATATCCGAAGCCGTCCCAGACCCCTGATTTGACTTTCTCATTCCCCTCTTTTGAAGATTTCCAAACTCCACTATATAGCGTGTGACTCACTCAACTTGGATCCAGATATGCCCCCCCCCCACACACACACACCCCCGAGTTCCGACATGTTGGCTCAGCCTGCTGCAGGGTTCTCTTCTGAACGCGAGCAAAGCAAAAGGAGGCCATCAGATTTGTAGAAATTCATTTTTGGCTCAATTAGAATTTCATATTATGAAGTCCACGGGGCTGCTCTAGTCAGATCAACACACAAAATGTATTTTACACAAGTCCGATAAAAAGTTTTCCTTTTTTGCAAAGTAATGGTTTGTCGTTACGTGTCTGAGGTCAGACACTTTTTAGTAACGCGTCTGTTCGTAGACTCGTTCCAAAAGTGGTACAGTGGGACCTCGGTTCTCTAGCATATTTCATTCCGTAACACTGTTTGAAAACCAAAAATATATTTCCCATAAGAAATAATGGAAACTAAATTAATCCGTTCCTGCGCACCAGATAAATGACAACCGAGACGTGAGATAAACTAAGTAAGAAATTGAAATTCTCTTTCTATATTTATTAAATATAGGCGCTCCAACTTCTTAGTCACGATGAGAGACGTTTGTTTCAACGGGCTAACTGTTCAAAGACTACGTTGATGTCCTGGAACCACAAGCAGATCCGAGACTCGAGGCGCTTTGCGATCAGGAGAGAAAGATGGGAGGGTAAAGGGCTAGCCTAAAATGTGTCTGCTTCCTGGACTGAGACTCGAGGATGGCTCCACGTGGTTCTGGATCAGAGGAAGTTGCAACGGCCCCAGATAGAAGTACCAAGAATATGTTTTTTTTTTCGCGAGTGAGCGAAAGCAACCCGAGTAATTTGTTTTACGTTGGAGTTTAATCCTGATCAAACAGAACTCCCAGGTGCCTCACAATGGCGCCGGAGGTTAATCCCATCCACAGTGGCTTTATTGCTAGATAATGTGTTTCTAAGATGTTTAATGCCCGGCACAATAACCTCATTTTTGCCTGAATTAAGTAGCAGAAAATTGGACTTCATCCGAGTTTTTAATGTCCTTGCTTCTGTCCCCTTGCGCCCCCATGTGTAAAAAAAAATAAAAAGATAAATGTGGAACAGCCATTTGAGGCAATTTAAATCTCGCATAATGATACTTGATAAAGTACATGATTGGGTACTGTTAATATGTAGAAAATGTACTTCCCTGCGCTCTAAAATGCACTCAGGAAGGTTGATGTGGATCAGTGATATATAAACTAAAGATGTGCAGTAAATGGTTAAACGTCGCTCGCAATGTGACAATTGGTCCAAGAATTCTCACCGTGTCTAAAATCTGTTTCCAGCAAAGCTCAACATTTAGTGTATCAGACTTTTTTCTTTCTTTTTGACAAACAAAGCATTTTAGCACCCACCCCCCCCCCCCCTATTTATTTATGGTTTTCACAGAAAACCCAAAGTCACAGAATATTATGTGTTTAAATGCACCTCTAATATTCCCCAGTGCTCAATCAGAAAACTGACGCTTGGCTTTTTAATGAAAATATATAAAAGAAAAGTCTTTTAACAACAAATGCTTTTTGCCAAGTAGAAAACTAATTTCCCACATTACATTTTCATAATCCCACCTTTCCATTTCATGTGTTCAGTAAATTGTACAAATCTCCAACTTTTCTCAGTTATTCCAATTATATTTCTTTGGGGCGAGACACGTCCATGGCTGCACCTTAGAATGTCACTTTAATTAATTCAGTGTACATTTAGCAATGCTCACGAGACACTCCGATGAGGGAGCGAGCCAGTTGGGCATCGACACGCTTGGAACGCCGACTTCACCCATCAAACCCGTTTTCCTCCTCCTCAGCAGCCCTGATGCGACTCTGAGTCTCGATCCAGTTGGCTCTGATCAGACTTGCATGTGTTTTGGAAGGCGGCCTGAGGGCAGCTTGTAAATCTTCCGTGGCATCTTTTGAAGGCGGTAGCGGGGCGGGGGGGGGGGGGGGGGGGCTGCGTTCTACCCAGAGGAAAGACCAGCCAGCGCTGCTGGGATCCAGCTATGAAAGTCAAGTACAACCATTTACATATGCTGTTTACATACCGCCCTCATACAGTGAATAAAAACAACTGGTGCATATTTTCCTTTGTTCCAAACGATGCCTTTTATTCCTACATTGGATTTAACACATCCTTTATCCCCATAAAGCCCAAAGCTCAAGGTTTGACCAGCAGAAAACCCCTGCTGACCTTTTCCTTTCTGTTTTGAGCACCTCGTATTATTGGCGGCATGGTGGCGTAGTGGTTAGCGCTACGGAAAAGCGGAAGAAAATGAATGCATGAATGAACACGGCGTCACTCATCTGCGATCCGCCGGCGCCATCGATCCACGTGGCGTCGTCCTTTTCGATACAGCGCCGAAGCGGATGATTGGGTCACCCCAAGTTCAAGTTGTGGAAAGTGGATTATTAGACCTACACAGATGAAGTAGCTGCGTTATGTCAACTGTCTCCACTGCCGTCTGCAGCTCAGTCTGCCTCCCCCCACCCCCGCCCCACCCCCGCCCCACCCCTCCCCTCGTCTCGTCTCGTCAGCCCACCCCCGGGTGCGATTATTGGATACTGAAAAATGATTAACCTTCTGGTGAAGGTTCGGCCCGTATTAATTTACAGCAGCAGCCACGAGGGCCGTCTGGAAAAAAGTCATTATGCAGGAGATTCATTGATAAATGAAAATGTTTGTTTTCCTCTGCCTTCCTGGGATAGTTATTTCTTCTAAAAAGCGCGTTGATTTTTAAACATCTGTCGGCCATTGTTCCAGTTTCTCCGCATTTATTTATCCCGTTAGCCGGTTGGGTTCCTATCGGGAAACGAGATCTGTTCCTCCAGGAAGTCCCGCCCTTAACTCCAGCGTGGATAGTTTCAATATAACATTGTTAAACACATAAAACGCAAATAAGACAGAAACTAGACTAAAAAAGCCGTTTTTTTAAAATCAGATTACAGTGACAGCCGCTGCCGTGTCCCGACGCAGAAGCGTGGAAAGCCGAATCGCCGGCCTCACCTTGGACGACGTGTCACCAAAGAGTTATTGCGTGCAGCTTCTTCACGTGCATCGCGGCCCGGATCGGGTCGTCCGTCTTCGGCTTGAGAACAAAGCTGATGGAAGTTGTTCTCAGATTCACCTGGCAGTAAACGGGGCTCTCCCTGAGGAATACCAAATTGTTCACGCTGTGTCTGCGGTGGTGGGGGTGGCATCCTGGAGCCCTGATAGGCTCATAGGATAACGTCGCTTTGCTTCCGTCTCCTCTGTCCTTGCTCAGTGCTTGGTGTTCGAAGACGCTCCCAGCGGCGTGAAGGCCGGCCTGGCTGCGGGGATGCAGGTAGTGATGATTCCCGACGACAACCTGGACCCGGGCCTTACCCAGGAGGCCACGCTGCGGCTCCGGAGCATGGAGGAATTTGACCCGCGGCTCTTTGGGCTGCCTGCGTTTGATTGATCTGGAAACCCAAAACCCACAATGTGTGCTGTCAGTCGTTAACCTCAATCCAAGAAACCGATCGCTGCGACAGTTAGTCAAGCAAAATAGTCCGTTGTAATTTCATCGCGGGGGAAAATGATCTCTGAGTATTGATTTGTTTTATCGCAGCCGTTAAATTTGTTTTTTTCAATCAGTGATGGGGAAACTCACTTTATAATTTAAATGTCCGACAGTTTCACATGAAAAAAAAAATAACTACCTTTGACTTGTTTGTTGAGTTGTGCAGATACATCATCACAAATGTGGGACCAGGATTTAAAGTTTGGATGGCCTAGGGTTAGGGTTGAATAGAAAAAAGGGTTAAGGTTGAGTCGAAAAATAAGGGTTAGGGTAAAGTAGAAAAAATAAGGGTTAGGGTAAAGTAGAAAAAAAGTATGAGGGTTAAATAGATAAGTAGAAACAACTAATAAAAAAGGGTTCAGGTTATTCAGGGTGAGTCAAGACATTAAATTAAGTACCGGTGGTTGTTTTTGTGTGTCTTTATTACCTCCACCAAGGAGGTTATGTTTTCACCGCCATCTGTCGGTCTGTCTGTTCACAGGATTATAAAGAAAAACTGCTTGACAGATTTTTATCCCCCCGACCATGTGATGCAGAGAATATATAGCCATCAGCATGTCCGTCCATCCATCTGTGCATAATCGCTTTGTTTAGGGCGCGTAACTCGTAAACTACGCGAGTCAAACTTTACACACGTCTCTCACGGACTAAATCGGCTTATTTCACTGCTGTGTCCTGATTTGATTCAGAATCTATTGTCTATTCCAAAGAGTTCATGGTCCAGATCTCCTCTCGTTGCATCCGTTACACACAGTGAGCCACCTACCCCGGACCCCACAGTTTTTCGGCGTTTCCTTGATTCACAATCGTCTTCCTTGAGAGGACAGACTCGGAGTCCGCTTTATTCCTGTAGCACGTTTTGCCTATGAGGGGGACGACTTGTGGACAAATACGCAGCGTCTGTTCTCATTCCGCTGTGTGGCGAAACCGCTTGTTTTAAAGCGGGCTTTCATCGTGAACATCCCGACACACACACACACACACACACACACGTGTAATAATCGGCATGTGTACATGTGCACCTGTCAGGTGGATGGATTAAAGGGACTAACTCAGATTCAAACAAATGTGTGAGAAACGCAGCACAGTTCTGGATGAAAAGATCTCGCATTTGGAATGGATGGCACTTCCTCTTTATATTTTCCTGCTTTATTGAGAAAGCCTCCGAGCGCTGCCGCGAAGCTTGATGATGGCCGCACAAAACGCACACAATGCTCCTGCGATCTTGCGTCGCCATACTTGAGGAATCCAAGGCTGAACCTTTGGATTTTGAGGTGCGGTGTCGGGTTTTGTTGCCATGGAACACGTACCGAAGTCACAGCGTCTGTTTGGCAGCGGTAAATTGACGCCTTTCTCCACGCGGCTTTCTTTGGAATTGAAATCCGGCTTGCTGATCTTTCCCCTTAATTGTGGAGTCTCTGGTCGATTCCCAGATCATGCTTTTCCAGCAGGAAATTGCTCTTTGCCATCATGGAAGGGTCTGTCCAAACCTTCCATTAGTCAAAAAGAAATGTCCTCTCTGTCTCAAGGGTAGATATTGCATGGATGACCTTATTTTTGTCTTAAGTGGCTCCCAAATAGTCCCTTAATTGACAGAAAGGATGCAAAAAGCTCACCAGTTGATGAAAGCAGCCTGTCCCCCCCCCCGAGTCTTGCTTCAGGCCTTTTCTATCGGAAGATTGAACGTCAAATCTCTCAGGAGTTGAGCGAGCACTTATTTTCTCCTGGGGATTTGGAAAGAAAACTCATCGCCCGCCTTACTGAAGGAAATGAGGGATTAAGTTTACAAAAGCCTTTGCGTTATCGTCTGGATCGGCGAGCGACGTCTTTTAATTGATTTCTCAATCCCCCGAGTTTGTAACTCTTGCACATGCCGACGGCTTTGCGCTACTAATATTGAGAAAGGCCTTCTCGTCATTCAAAGACTTGGACCCAACAAATAACTCTACTATGTGCAAGGTAGCAGAACTTTGAATAGACTTTATAATTCCTTGATACCAAGAAATAAAAAGTCTCAAGTCTGCATATTTCCAAAACCACAGACGAGGGCTGCCCTCGCCAAGAAGGGTAGAGCGCAGGCGAACGCCAATATCCACAGGAAGTCGTTCTGCTGGATGCCGTTTTATATTCTCCTGCCAGAGCGCGCAACCTCGACGTGAACCAAAGGGATTTTACGGAGATGAAGAGATTGAAGGTCCCTGACCGCGAGAGCACTTTGTCGGTTATGAGACGCTGCTTTCTTCTCTGGCTGTGAGATTTGACGCTTCCTCGGTAATGCATGTATGGACTCATGTTTTATTCATCTTAAAGTGACGAGAGGATTAATTTGATTTCGGGAGCAGGCGACGGGGCGGATAGCGAGAAGCAGGTTTTGATTGGAGGAGAGGAGTTTATTGCACAATTAAGACTTTGTTGAAATGAGATTATCTCTTTATAATAAATAAAGCTTTTTTATTATTTTCCGTCTTTTAGTATCTTGACGGTTGAAAAAGGTTTTCCTCAATTTGAAATAATGAGGATTTATTTCTTTAGCTTTGAGGATTGACGATTTTCTGTTTGCATTTTAGATGGGTGGGAAAATGAAGGATGAGACATGACTTAAACAATAGGGTTGTAGTTATGAGTGCTCGGATCTGTACCGCAGCGGTATGGCTGAGTACCCCTCACTCTTGATAGTGCGGTACCTGTACTGTCTTCAATTACCTGAGAGTTGTCGGTGCATCTCGGGCAAAAGGAGAGTTCTAAACCTGCTGCTGTGATGCTTCCTTGGATCTAGATCCATATCTTGGAATTCTCTTCACATCGGTTCTACTTGTTCTGATTAGATCGCGTAGACTGAAAATCTAGTCCAGTCGGTCCCGTCTTCTTTCTCCTTTTCTTTCTTTCTAGCTCTCCCTGCACCTCAGCTACAATTATATTTGAACACAACACCGTTCCCAAAATGACGTTCCCAAAACGACCCGACCCTGACGTGCGTTGGAGCCACAGGAACAGTCTTCCTTCGATGGATAGAGAATCCCTCCAGCCCATTGAGGCAGAGCGGCGTGTCGACTTCAAGCTCCCTTGTCTTGACCATCCCTGATCTCTAAGGAGAAGGAACAAAGAGGCTCATTTGGCTGCATGTCTTCTAGTAATCTCTGTTGCTGTGCTAGAAATTGATTCCTGGCTTCATTTCGTAATCGCATTTGTATCTATTCCACCCCCCCACCCCCCCCTCTTGTGTTAAACTGGCATTGGAATAAGTCCTTTCGGCACCCCCCGGCAGACGTTCAGCGCGGCATCACGCTTTGGCACGTCGCCGCAGTTTCCCCATAAAGAATACTTGCTGCTGAGGGCCCTGTGAAATTCATTTTGTGATCGAGCACACAAAGGAAAATGTAAAGTAAAGCAGGCTTTTCATCCAAAGGAGAACATGACAAACGAGCTAACAGAGCACCGGCGTCCCGTTCCCACCGTGCGCGCGCTCTCCCTCTGTTTCTTTTGATCTCTCGCTGTTAATCTCCTCTTTTGAGGCGTGCGATTTGAATCTCCCGTTGAAAGCGGTAGATTGTGTGCGGACAAGTGTTCCGCCAAAAAATCCCCCGCCTACATTAGCAGAGTACCGTGAGGATGACCGACATGGCCTTCTGCGTCGAGCCTCCCCGCTATAGCGGCAGTAAAAGGAAATTCAATATAAATGTATACAGCCGAGAGAATAGCGCAAGCTTAGAGTCAAGTAAATGATGCAGTAAAGGGTTGTGTGGGTTCAATAAAAAGCGCCCCAGGCTTCACGTCGAATGCATCATTGCAAACTGCTCTCGCTTGGTTTCCTAAATGATGCATGCGCAGGCATCGGCTTCAGGTGGTGGGGGCGATGATTTCAGCACAGAGCGGGATCTGCAGCACACCTTGATGAGCTAAACTCCGCGTGCCGCATTCTGGCTTCGGCGCGACTTGTTGGGTGTTGCTCGGCTTGTCTTTCTTCAGTGGGACTGAAACCTGGATTTTCATGTCAGACATTAAAGTTTTGGAAATGGACAGCGGACATTTTTCAGCACCCCTGCCGGTTTGTGACACGCGAACGACCTGACATGGCTGAGATTGATTGTATCCTAACGCAAGGCGTTAAAAAGATGACTCCTTTGGGTATCCATTGGTGCGTATCCAACGATTGCACCGCTACTTGTGCATTCATTTGGATTCCCGTGTGGCGAAGGAGCTTCCTTTTGCTGCAGATATGGACAGATTTGCCAGTTCTGCATGTGTGAAGGCGCTGAAGACCAGACATCAGACGCTGCCGGCGGCGGGAGGGTCTGCCTTAAAACGCTTTAAAAATGATTGGATGATCCCCAGAGGAGAAGGAAAAGGCTTTCAGCACTGATTGCAAACAAGTCAAATTATATAAAGTTTGTTTTTCTTCTTCACATAAACCACAAAGACAAGAAATTGAGGCAGCTCTCCAGCGTCTCCGCTGCAATGAAATACTGGAAAATGTTTGGATGGGAACATTTTCAGTTATCCTTCTCCCAGCAGGTTGGAAAATACAGAAAAGCATAAAAACTGCTTTTTCTTTCACACAGCTATCACTCCCCACTCTTCCTTTAAAGCCCTACTTTAGCTTAAGGGAAAAATATTGCTCTATAATAATTATTCAATAGGAGTAATTATCATAATGCATGCAATCCTCCCATGAATAAAACATTGTGGAGAATTAGCATTTCCAACTTGGGCAAAACGAACGGCGCCTTAATGTCAAAATAGTTGAAAAGATAATCACGCCCTCGTTATAGATAGATAGATAGATGAATATTCTGTGTGTGCGAAAGGTGAGAAACAATCACAGTCGACATCTTTCTGATCAGAGGCTGAAATTCACCCCATTACATAAGGAAAATATCATTTGCGGTGCCTGCAGCGACCCCCCCCCCCCCCCAGCAGCAGAAACTAAATGCATGTCTGCCGTCTGTGTCATTTATGCACAAGGTACAGCAGATCATTTGCCCGTCTTTGCTGTCTGCGCTTTTCTGTCGAACAGGTAGATGAAATCTAGATGCGTCTGTAGAGTCTTTAAAACGGGAATACCGTCTCACGCGACACAGATTCGCTGCTGACCGGCGCGTGTGTTCCGAGGTCTCATTTACCGAGAACGGTGTGAACAGCGGTGTCTGCTTAAAGACTAACCAGAGGAGGCAACGCTCATGATAAATTCACTGCGTACCGAGGACGGAGATGAAAGCTGCGTTTGCGTCAGTACCTCAACGCCGCATGAATTATGAATGAATAAAATGCTGAATTTCTCATGTCTCCTGGCGCTCTGGAGCTTAATGCATTGATTAATAGCCTGTCCAAGGGAGGCGCACAGACACATACAGTAGATCTAATGAAGACTACCGTTCCCACACACGCCTCCGTTCTCTTGGGAGGAGATAGATTTGAGGCTTTATATTCTGCCAGTGTGCAAACCGATATTTCAGAAAGAATTTTCGCACACTTTGAGTGAATGTTTTGCTGACAAAACATTCAAATTGTAAATTCTACTCTAAATTAGGTTGTACTCTTTTGAAATTACGTTATTTTAATCCATCCGTCCATCCATTGTCTCAATCGTCACGTCTGCAGCCGCTCAAGAGTCAGGGTACACCCCAGACGAGTCGCCAGCATATCGTGGGGCTACACATAGACAGACGATGCATACCTGAACCCACATGAGTAAAATAATTAGCTGTGAAATACACTCAGGTATAGACAGTTCGACGTTGTGTCTGAAAACTGGATGTTCTTGTTATTATAATATAATTTTATATAATGGGAATATATATGAGAATCCAATATACAGTATGAGAAAGTACATTTTTTCAAACAAGTCTTTACGTGTGCCGTGGCGCATTCCGTTTTTCTAATTTCATGTAAATTGAATTTTCCATTTCTGAATAACATTTTAACTTAATTAAAAGGAGTAAAAACGAAAGTATTTCCCGTTCTATGGATATATTTGTTCAAAATGTTTGCACGGCAAAATACAGACAATTACAAATCCCCTGTGTGTGTTATGTGGAAGCCTTCTCAAATTAAAGGACCGTGTTACATTGAGGACTCCAAAAGGCCACCCCCCCTCTGGGAGTCGGTGCAGAATGGAAAGTCAGGCCTCCCCACTCCTCCTCAGATGGAGTAGGTGGCGCCGCGGGACGCGGCACATCCACAGTGGATCTTAATGAGACGTCAGAAGTATTAACGGCGGCCTAAATTGCCTTTATCCCCTAATTTACCCCCTAATTAATGAGACTTGTGTTCCTGAAAGGGACCCTGCAGCGAAGCCTCGGGCTGGGGAGGACGGTGGTCCAGAGATGGGCGGAGCCGGTTCCAGGACACCGGCGCCGCGGGACATTATTCACCCGGCAGGGAAATGGGGAAGTCGGGTTTAATGAAGCTAAGAAAATATCGGTAATGCACCAGTTTAGTTCAGACCCCCCCACTTTCACCATGCTGTACGTGTACTGCCCCCCCCCGTCTGAGGTATGGGAGGTGCTCCTCTCATACCTCAGCCCTGCACTTTATCTTTAATACTTTAAACAAACTGAATGAAGCAAACGAGACTAATGTTGACTATTTATGGAGATTAATGCTGACAGCGCCATCTGCTGGAATGAAGCCTTTTAATTGAGATTGAAATGTCCTCACATTACGCCGCCTTCTATCGGGCTTTTTGATCGTTTCATTTTTTCTTCCACCTCTGCTTCGCTGAGCTGCATTTCTGTTCTATTTTAAGGAACAATGAATTTTTATCTTGTGTTACCCCCCCCCCGCCCCCCCTTACATAAGGGCAGCCCCATCATATTATGATGCCGTAGCATGAACGGCAGTCATTTTCGTTCTTCCGGAATAACAACGGCCGTTATTCCGCGTCCGCTCAAATCAGACGCCTTCTGTGGAGAGCGATCGATGTCATAACCGCCGCTTGACTTTTCTCGCTGACCCCCAATGCACCTGGCAACGGCCGGCCGACCCCGTTTCCAATAGCAGGATGGCTCTGATGCGCCCCCCCACACACACACACCCACCCACCGCCCCTTACAGCAGCAAGCCTGCTGCATTTTGATAAGAGCCTCTGTCTGGAGGAACTAATAAAAGGAGAAGGGTTTCAATTAAGGAGCAGGACAAGTTTAAGCCAAATGCACCCCCCCCCCCCCCCCCCCCCCCACCCCCACACGCACGCACACATGAAGGCTTCTCTGCCTCCGTGATTGCATCCCCAATCGGAGCCTCATTTCCATAGGAGCGCGTCCCTCCTACAGGCTCGCTGCTCATTTGTGCACGTTACCCACTTGTTCTCTCTGCGAGACGCGTGGAAACGTCCGTGGGGGTGTGGAACCTTTTTTTTTCTTGGAGGCTTCTGTTGCTCTTGACAAATGTTGTCAGCCTTTACCCGCGAGTTCTAAATCACCTTCGGCTAATTACTCTGAAAAGGCCACGCCGCAGCCAGACATTCTCCGCAGGCGCCAGACAGCAATTTAGAGAAGAGGAGGCTGTTAGCGGCTACCGGGTGACAAAATAAACACCAAACAAGAAATAAAGAATCGGCGATGACGCGAAGACGAATGCCTCGTTACGTTTGGCCTGCAAGCTTCTCTTCTCTTGTCTCGGTTCTCCCATCTTCTACCTTCCCTTCCTCCCGTCTTATCTCCCTTCTCCTTCGTTCCTCTCCTTGCATGTTTGCCTCTCGTCTCTGACCTTTCGTGCGCCGCTCACGTCGAACGATAAAGCGCGGGGGTGGGGGGGGGGGAAATCGCTCTCCCATCTGTCGCTGCGTCCTCCAAATACGGCATTCGCTGGCTGAATTTCAGGGGACGACTTTTTCCCCCAGAAAATGTCTGTTTTACCGTGATCCAATCCGACTAATTGCTGTTTTGTAGTTTCAGTTGGGTGTCTAGTTTGATCGCCACCCCTCTGATCTCTGCCACATGCGCCGCAGCTGGTACGAACCCGCCCACGGGCAAAGCGTGGGAGGCTGAGGGAAAAGCGGCGAAGGCAAAGATCCACCAGCCTGGAGGAGACCCAATGTGCTGGCAGCTCGTTTGAGGCAGTGCAGGGGCCAAACCTTCAAGTGGCTGTTGAAGGGATGGCCATGGTCATGTCTTACCAGAGAGAGAGAGAGAGAGAGAGAGAGAGCGAGCAAGGGATGGCAAGAACAATTCCCAGCTCTGCCTAAGGGTAGTGGAAACAACCCGACCCTCAAGCAGTAATAACGGAACCACCTGCTACAGGAACAGGAACGAGCTGCTTGGCGGAGGTCTGCGCTCTCCGTGGGCTTTTCTTAGTTACGTGACGAACGCATCCAAAAACTCCTCGAGGGTAACGGCGAGAACGGAGGACGCGTCGCACGCCGGTGAACGCGGCTCTCGCTCACGTGTGATTTAGTGAGGTGAGTTAGTCACAAATGGTTTGGCTCTTCGTCAGAAGGTTCTGGATCCAATAAGAGACGGAGCCGCTCAAATGCAGTCGACCGTAGTTCTGAAAATAAAAGCACCCACGTTAAAAACCGAATGTATTTACCGAAGCGGCGCCGCCGTCTTCCTGGGACACACAGACGTCCTTCCCCTTGTCGGCGTGTTAAATATCCGTGATCGTTTGCGGCCCCGCTCCGGAGATTGTTGCCTAGTTGCCACGCTTGACGCCGCTCTTCACCTCGCGATGGGAATGTTTCTGTCGGAAACCGCGGTCGAATTAGAGAGGGGGGGGGGGGGGGGTCGAGAACCCAATCAGATGAGAATAATCTAAACTAGCCGATTGAATCGTAAAAATAAAGAAAAGCACCTCAGTCGAGCCGTACTGTAATTTAAAAGCAGCGAAGTCTCTTAACTCAACACGCCGCTGGCGTCGGTGCGAATCGCTGAGACGAGCAGATTCCGGTCCACAGCTGGCGGAGCGTGGGAACGCCGGCCAAATGAATTCATTCGGAGGGTTGCAGGGCCAGGCATGACGATCAATAGCAATTAGATTCCTAATGCGTTTTCACTTTGCACGGTTGTTTACACGGCTGGCTCGGGTTTGGCTGCGAGCGTGCCAAAGGGTGAAGTTATGGCTGGCGGAGGTGAGAGGTTAGAAGTCCTCCAGGCTGATTTCTAATTGAAATGGGAACGTGGTTGGACAGTCTTCGTTCCATCTACATGCGTCTTCGCGAGGCTTTATCAGTCCTCTCTCATCGGTACATCAGTAGGAGTATTTATGAATTTTCATCCAGATGCACTCGATAAAAAAATGAGGAACTTCCGCGAGAGACGTGCAAATTTAAACCAACTCGTCACTAAAAGTGATTTACAACGAAAATGTTCCGGCTTTAATGGAAAACTGATTTATTTAGAAAAGAGACATGAGGCAAGTAATAAGAATATCTTTACTCTGCCAACGGTATTTTTCTGTATTATTGAGAACTGAGGGAGTCATAAAGATTAAAATATTCTTTTACAAAAACCGGTTATGTGCTGGGCCCAAAAAGTTTGTTTGAATATTTTTATTTGCTACCGCTAAATTAACATTTCCTTTTTGCCCATTGTTTTGGAGTCAACCACGGAGAATATTTGAGGGTTTTTTGTAAATAAATCCAGAAGAACATGCCACGATTTAATCCATGCTTATTGTAGTTGAGTTGATTCATTTAATTGTAATCGCACAAATCAATCAAAGTTCTGCATTGTCACAAAATCCTCAATGTAGCGTCTTTAAAGCCCTGTTTGGGAGTGGCTGGCTGTACGACGGTAACGTGAAGGTCGCGTCCGGCCCTGATGCTGCATTCCATTCCCCTGATTGGCCTTTATCTCCTCAGTGGGGTCGGGACATTCCTGAAAAGTTAGAATTAAAAAAATACATGATCAAAGACATAGATATTATTCCCCCCACACAAAAACTCAAATATCCCCAATCAGGTCTGTGATTGGGGCTGATTGCAGCGTTTACATTTGACCCGCGGATCGCTGAGGCAGCACTTCGCCGTCACGGAATGTTGGTTTGATGAGCACATTATTTTGATGAGCACATTATTTTGTCAACAGAGCGTCAGGATCATTTGTTCACGGCGTCTGCGACTGAAATTGTCTCCTTTGGCGATGTGAATAGGTGCCCCCCCCCCCCCCCCCCATCACCCAAGCGCCACGATTCAGGTCAATTTTCCTTCATTCACATGCAGTAAAAGCAGGGGGGGGGGGGGGGCTGAGTAAATATTTAAATTTGTTTTTATATTCAGATTGGTTTAAAGAGGTTTTTGGCATCTGGTGTAAAACTGCGTGTAAAAACCAGGTTAACCTAATTAACATAAATGAAGGCATCATTATATTCAGAGTTAAAAAAAAATCACATGATAAAAAAAATCTAAATCAACGATTTGAAAAGTCCCATTAGAGACTAAATAAAATGACTCATTTGATCACTTCGTCGTCTTTATTAATCATCAGTTTCATCTTCAGGCATATTTGCCTTTTTTAAAGATCGAATAATTGGAAAAGAAAATGACAGCACAATTAAATGAAATACGTAATAAAGGGCTTCGGGGAGACGAATAAATTATAAGTGATTATCATTCTGATACCAACAGTGGTAAATGTCTGTGGAAATGCGGTCCTATTATTTGGACGACATCACTTCCTGTTTCATAGGAAGGTTTTCAGGGCGGCGCTCTAATCGCAGCGTTGTGGATTAATCCCGTATTTAACAGCTGTGAATAAAACTGCTTTTCCACACGGGAGGCTCAGCCGGTGTTAAGAATGATTACAGCTCAGCGTGCACTGCTGCTGGGATATCATCAACAAGTGCGTGTACCTGGTGCGAAGCAGCCATCGTAGTACTGAGAAGTTGTGTCTTTCCTTTAGGGAGTACTCAAACCCATTCTGCTCATCCTCCCGGTCCGTTGCTATGGTAATAGAGTTAGTCTGCACTCCTGCGTTGGTCCGCCGCCCTCTGCCTCTGCTTTCTCCCGATCATCCGCCCCATGCGTTTTAGCAAAATGCACTGATTTGAGGCGGAGGAGGAATGAAACTGCTACACATCTCTCCGAAGAGCCTTCGGTTCTGTCCGAGGTTTCTGCCTGTTAAAGGGAGGTTTTTTCCTTGCCTCTTGTGGGTCAACTTGGGTTCTGTTTTTCCCTTGCAGCACCCGTAAAAGTGCCTTGAGGTAACTTTCTGTTATGATCTGGCGCGATATAAATCAAATTGAATTGAATTGAACATATCATATCAGGTCATAAAACCAATCAGCAGAGCTCGAAGCGGATAAATCCTCCTGGTAAATCCTGGTCCCGTGTGACGTCCTCACGGTCGCGTCGCTCCCGCTCCCCTGAGCACGCGGATGGACATTAGTCCATCTGCTGCCCGAGCATTGTGGGCGCTGCTCAGGCCGTACATGAGCGATGACGGGCTGCAGTGCGTGCCGCGACACACCAAGCATCGGATACAGCCATGAAATCCCCATCCATGCACGAGAGCATCATTTTATTAATCCCAGCCGAAGCCAAATGAAGCATGAAGCCTGAACTCTCCTCACTGACTTGAGTCATTCAGCCTTGCAGCCGCTTTACAGCAACGTCGTCTGCTCGCGTAACCATATAGCGATTACAGATGAAAGCCGCGCTCACGCATATAGCGACTACAGATGAAAGCCCCGCTCACGCATATAGCGACTACAGATGAAAGCCGCGCTCACGTCTGTGTAATGCTACTTAGCTCTGCTTAAGGGACCTCAGCGATGATATACTCATCTATATCGTCTTGTGTCTGGCCTGTCAGGACGGATGATGGGAACCGGAGGCGGGTTCAATACCTAATTTGACCCCCCCGTCTCCGCTGCCTTAAATAATAGATCAATCAAGCATGGCCGCTGGGTTGATTTATGGTTCAAGAGCAGCAGATCTAATCAAAGTCACGCTGCTCGACCCAATACGGATACCCTCCAATCACGAGGTCAAGTTTCGCAATAATTTTATTGACAGTCTGACCCCGTTGGCGCATGTTCAGCCCCATTTCCTCTAATCACCTGCCTTGCGATGGAGGACACCCAGTGCAGAACAAACGTTCACCGTTCTTCTCTCGACGTATGTCCCTCCGTCTCTGTAGCTTTATTCGTAAGGGACGTTAGAACCTATGAGAACGGAGAGGCCTGGTTCGGGGGGACCCTCTGGATGTGAGAGATGAAGGGAAGGAGGCATTACAGATAGATGGAGATGGCAAGGAGTCAGTGTATTGATCGCCCCCCCCCCAAAGCTCATCAAGCCATTCCAAGAAAATGCCTATTGGACCTGACAACCAGTCCAGTCGACTCATGATTCCCTGGGTGGCTAATGACAAATGTACCGCTATAAGTCAGCGCAAAGCAGGCTGCTGCATTTGTTATCTCCCGCTGGGAACTGCTTTCCTCCATTAGGATGCTGACAGGCAGTCGTGTGTCGTCCAGGCGCCTGATCCGGGATGGTTCTGAAGCATCTTAAAGATTTAGCACTAACATGTTTTACGCGCCAATAATCAGGCCAGCATTAAGCAAAGGCCTGACTTCAGATTATTCCTGTTCAACGTTAGCCCTGAGCTGGAAAGTCCCAGTGATGTTATTGCGAGTGAAATATGCATGTTTGCTCATTTATTTACGGTGTTGATCAAAAGAGAGGTTTGGATCAGAAGCTGAAAACAACACTTCTGAGGCTAGAACCTCAGATTTTCACAGAATTTTGTAGCAGGAAAAGTCTCAACGTTCAGAATTTCCCAAATGATGATGATAATTGCGTTGTAATTATTTTATGATACAAACTGTGATGCTTCGAATAAGAAGGTCCAGAATTCAAAGTGGTTCTCGCCGATCTGAAGAGAAGATTAGTCGCACATGTATGGATCGTGTTTCCAATCGGTGGCACAGTCAGTCCCTTCAAGATGAGATCAAGGCATGACATGAGATTTCTCCTGATGGTTTCCAAATTCCATTGGCCTAGACTGTATGCTTTACCTCACTAGGCAACAAAACCTGGCTTTTAACAGGAAGAAATCATGGGCCAGACCCCAGTTCTCAGTGGACAACTTTCTGCCTATCTTTAAATCTGGCATGAATGGTTTTTTTTAATGCTAGGACATTTAATACGTTCACACACTGCCTATAATGAGCTCTCTCTCATTCTCACTCTAACCTCTGCGTCATCAGTCTCTCCGTGTGTCCAGCAGTGCTTCTCCTGTCTGCCTGCCCACTTTGGTTTCATAAGAGGGCTTTCTGTGTCAGTACATTTTCTGCACCCATGCTTCCTGCCTGCTCGCCAAAACCCAAGGGCGCAACGGTTCTTTTATGCATGTCCCCTTGCCGTTGCGAGCCCCATAAACGGGCTCTTAGTGGGGGGGGGGGGGCTGCTGCATGTCGCTCACATGCGATGCACAGGGCAGCTGAATACCACTGATGGCTGATTACCCCCCCCCCCCCATGCTTAGACTTGAAAGTGAATGGATTGTTTTTGTCTCGCTGCCCTTTAGAGATTGGATTTAGTGGTAATCAGAAGAACTGTGAGCTTCCATCGTTTCAATATTCAGCCGACGCTCACCCACGTAATAATTCAAGTGATTAATTCTTCCTTGACTCGTGATGAAAATGCATTTGACTACTTTATATGCAAATTTACACACTCATGGAAATGCTGTCTTGTATAAATTAGAATAATTGCAACTGGATTCATTCTTCGCGTCCGTCCGAGAAACCCGGACGCCGTCTCCCAACGTCCACCAATGACGGCGGCTCGCTGGCGTCAGCTGCAAACGAGCTTCAGAGCGCTTCTGTAGCTGATTTGATGAAAGCATTATAGTCCAGACTGAACAACACGGTCGAACCTCAGAATATACGGGAAGATAAGGTTGGCTAAAGGGCCTGTCTAGGCAACAATGTTTTTGTCACCACACTATTACCCACACAGATCAGGACATACAGCACATTTCCCCTCGTGTATAGGACAGACTTTTAGTACCAGAGATGCCGATAAGCTGTAGAGGCTGAATACTAGCCCCTCTCTTTGTGTGCCTCGCCGAATAGATCTCCAGTCTCTGCATTTGCTTTGTTTCAGAACTGCTGGGGTCAGTGCAGACCGCTCTAAACCTTAAGCCCGGTCTAGATTTAGCAGGCAGGTAATCCCACGGAGGCTTCAGATCAAAGTGTCTGATGACAGCACATCCTTTGCACTCTGCAGCAGAATCCAAATGTTCCACCTGAGCAGGGCACGTTTCCACCTGGGATGCACTGTGCACTGCAAACTCTACCTCGATTTTTATTTGGGCTACCGTCTGAAAGACAGAGCCAAGCAGTTTCACTGTGTGGACCTGGACTCATGGTGGCAGATTTAATTTGTTCTTCATGTTAATGCCTCGGACATTGCCGATTGAAAATGTTGTTCAGCTCAGACTTTGCATTTACCAACAGCTTCTGCTTAATCACAAAAAAATTGTGTTTCTTTTTGAGGAAAAAGTAAATGACATTTATCGACCAATAGGGTAGAAATGACGTTTACGCCGACATCGACTGCTTATTTACTGAACAGTCAAAAAGAAAACAACGAATATTGTATGGAAATAAAGACGAGCCCAGTTAAACACATTTATCTACACCAAAAAAAAAGAACATTATTGACAATAGGAGCGAATAATGACAATTAAATTGGCTGTGATCACTCTCTGAAACATATTGCAAAGGGACACACACACACACACACACACACACTAGCAATAAGCCCAGGTAGTTTTCAAATGTTTACTTGTTTGTAAGACTTTGAATTTAACTGCAATTCCCAGCTCCATTGAACCTGAACACCAGATGTGTGTGTGTGTGTGTGTGTGTGTGTGTGTGTGTGTGTGTGTGTGTGTGTGTGTGTGTGTGGGCATGCAGTCCACACTGAATGTATAATGAAAGTGTCTGTTTTACATGTTCTGAGTGCAGGATGAGGTTCAGGTCAGAATGGTCCTGCAGGTCTAAATACTGCACCCTAGTTAATAATGGTAGTACATGCTTTATTAACACTTAAATGTAAATATTTCGGCTCCATTTTTAATATGATTCTGTAATTCGCTTTATCTCCATCTAACCAAATTATTTCAGGGAAGAGTGGAGACCTTATTTTTTTTTTTTTTACTATGACAATCACGTGAGTTAAAGTATTGATTTCAGACTGCTTCAATAAAAGGAGAAGAAGTCGAGCGCCAGGCAGAGATGCTCAGCAGTTAGCTCAAGTCTCTCGTGACGTCTGTGCTCTGGAGCTGCGTCAGCGATTTGTATCCGCTTGTGTGGCTTCACAGTGAAAGCCAGCAGGGCAGCGCTGTAAACGCAGCAGCGCCATCCTCCAGCAGACTCCTTCCGCCTTGGAAATAACGCCTGGAGAGCTCTCTGAACACTTGGTGGGGGGGTGGAAAACAGCATTTGCACAGAGGCAATGAAAATTAATTCAAGGCAAATTGTAAAATCTAAAGGAGTTTCCATCACTCATGCTAATGAGAGAAGAAGAAAAAAAAACCTCTTTGAAAGAAAAACTATTCCTCAGATGAAGTTTCGGCGAGAAGCATTACTTTTACATTTAACTTTACCTTTACCTGGAATACACCCCGAGGATCCGGCTTCTTTACGAGCTAAAAACATTCAAACTTTTTCCACTGGAAATTAAGAGGAAACCCACACTGACAGGAGACAACATAGATAAACATTTGATGAAAAAAAAAAAAAGCCCTGGGAAGAATCGAGTATAATAGAATCAGAAAAATAAAGTGGTAAAACAATATGCATGTTAAAAATCGCCAGAACGTTGTCATTGGAGCTACACGCTTAGCCCTGGACCGACCTGCATCCATGTTTAAGGGCCGTCTAATGGTTCCAGTTGGAGTGCAGGAGAAGCCAAATGTGTCGGACGCCGAGGAGAAAGAAGACTTTGACGGGGAGTAAAAAGCGGCTCCGCTCCGCATCGCTCAGAGAGACTGGCGAATAATCCAGCCCACGCCGCTGGCCTCCCGCCTGACCTCCAGACGTTCTCTATTCTGCCCCCAGGCGCTTCCCCTCTGCTTTCCGCGGCCAAATCTGAGCCGTCCCCTCACTGTCCGCCTGAGATCTCTCACGCGCTTGTCTAATTTGGGCCTCCTCCACCCCCCCGGTAGGTACAGCGATGCCTTCATTTTGTTAGTTCTTCCCCTGTGTCTTGTCTTGTTTGCCTTTACTCATCTTGTCTGCTTTCACCTCCTTGCCATTGTCATTCGTGTCTTTCCACCCTTCCTTCTCTGTATTTATGTCTCCGTCATTCGTCATCCTCGCACGGTGCCTGTGTTGCACTCTTCTCTTGTGGTTTTGGATTGATTTGCCTTGTTTTTCTGACCTTAACTGTACTTTGGACTTTTTTTTTTTTTGCTTGTTACCTCTGGACGTTTTTTGTCTACTTTGAGCAGCTGCCAGTTCAGTGGATTGGGGGGGGGGGGGGGTTCTGTCTTATATGTGGTTCATGTGGTGGCCCTGGTTGTTATAAAGGCAACGAAGGATGAGGATGGGTAACGTAGCCACAGTTATTTCTGTCACCAGTAGAAAGAAAGTCTTAAAGATCCTGAATCCTGAATTTAGCCATCAGCTGAAAAGACGGAGTCATCCTCAGAGTGACGGTAGATCGGTTTGCCAAAGTCAGGCAGCAAAGCCCATAAGTCCGATTCCTTGTTGCTAAACACATCCTGTACATTTAAATTTGGTAAAGCCGAGTCGACATTAAACGAAAGTATCCCTTTGCTGCACCCCTGAGACCCCTGGCCTTTCCGAGCACCTCTTCCACTGATAACGCAACACTTAGCATCCTATGTCCTCGAAGTCCTTAAACTCACTCAAGAATAATTGGAAAACTTTTGAGAAGTGAACAAATACAGATAACCCCCCCCCCCACACACACACCCAATAAGCACAATAAAGGTGTTAAAAACTCGTCTTTATGAGTGTTACTGCACACGCTGGGATTTCTTTTCTCGACTTGCAGGTGCAGATGAAGCGGAACCCTATAATTGAAAGGCTAAGTGGTTATATTGAAGGAATAGCTTCCTCAGCATTGCCACCAAACACAAACACAGGGAGGTGGTGGACCATCAGCCGCCACCGTGGATTACTGTTCTGCCAAAACAGATAATCCATCTTAATCCAACATGGAAGCGCTGCCACTTTCTGTCCCACAAAGAGGGCTGTAATAGAGCTGTAATAAACATCTGACGTAGCTTGTTCCCTCGCTCGGCTGGACCACATGCGTGATTTCACAAATTAATTCCCAGCATTTATGATTAAACAAAAAACCCAAAACCAGGCGGGGGAGAGCTGCAGCATCTTCGGCGCCTGCCATCAACTGATTGTCCCTGCAATCCATGAGCCGGTCAGGCCTATGAGGTCCGGTCTGGTGTATTCCGTGCGGGTTAATGGACAGAATTTACTCCCATCTTTGCAGGTTGGGGTGTGTTTTAACTCTCCGTGAGCATTCGGAGAGGGGTTCCTTCAGGGGGGTTCCCCAACGCCTACTCCAAGGTCTCAAGGTGTGAGACAGTCCAGAGGATCCTGGATGTTTGTGTCCTTGCATGTTTGAAGATTGATGCGTGATCCATGACTTTACTGACTGATAATTAGTGACAATGCCGGGAATGAATTGACTGTGCAGAAAACAGACCAGGATACAAGCTTGATTAGATTTTGGTGGTGATCCAGAAGGAGACCCTGGATTATGGATCAGTTTGGAATTTTTGTTAACATTGCAGTCAATGGAGATTCAAAATGTGTTCCCCAATATCCCAGTTGATTATTGACCGAAGTTTCAATAATCATGTTGGGTGGGGGCCTCTATCTCACCACCGAATTTCATCTGGCTCAGATCCAGAATGAGGTCAGGAAAGAAATATGAAATGATAACATTGAAAGCACCATTCAAGCGGGGGCATTGATTGGCTGAACAAAAGAGCCAATGGCGCTCTTTTTAGAGCAGCCTTGGCGGTTTTGCCTAGACACCCCCCAATTTAAGTGGGTGAGACGGAGAAAAGAGAAGAATGCAGTGGGATCAGCACCTTGGAGAGCTCAAGCCCTTATTATACAAATCAACTGCAACACAGACTCCCCCCCCCCCCCCCCCCCCCCCGTACATCTGCATATGCAGTTGTTTCATTCACACTCTGACCAATGGAGGGGGGGGGGGCTCGGCGTGCGGTTCTCGATAGCATGCTGAATACAAACAGTGAAAAGAAACGGTCCTCCGCTCCTTGAGAAGGGAATTCTGCATTGATTTTCTTTTCTCCTGTAATATAAATACAGCTATAATATTTAATTGAATAACAAAAATAAGTGTTTACTCTAAAAGTTTTTTTTAATGCATTTATGTGTTTTCTTTTTTTAACACTAACTCATAAATAACTAATTTTGTAAATAGTTATATCTATATCTATATATATATCTAAGTTATTACAATGTAATACACAATGAATAGAGAAATATCTGGTTTAAATGGCTGATAAGAATAGATAATTAAATCTGGCTGAACAGCAAAGGTAGAGATGATTGTGCAATTAAGTTCCATCAGGCTTGAGTGTTTGCAACATGAATGAATTCATGTTATAAATGAAAAGGGAAATTAAATGTTTATGACATTGGTAGTCATGGTAACAGCTCTGGGTTTTGTTTTAATAAAGGGTTTTTCTGGTACAGCTAGGACAGATGTTTTTGTCACGCAAGACATGACTCTTATCGTTAAACAGTAGAGCTGGACAAAGAAAAAAAGGCTGCGACAGCAGACGTTTATGACGGGTCTAATTTTTCGTCAAACTTCATCCATCCTGCACGATAAATTAGCCTCACACACTTGACATAATGTGATTAAAAAGCCCAGAGAAGACCAGCTGCAGCAATGAAATGTGCACTCCGCAACCCTCCACATATTGCGATCCGTGGCGCTCCATCTGTCCGTCTGCCCGCCGCTCTCCGGCGGCTGCCATTTTTGATTTGGATCAAAAAGCTCGGTTGGTCAGTGGATATCCTGGAACTGTTTATATGCTGGGGTTAAGAAGAGACTGTGGTCAATCCAAACTCATACGACTCACAGGTGGCGTGGGACATCTGCCAGGTGCACGCACACACACACACACACACACACACACACCGCATTAGGGTAAACAAAAACTGCAATAAATGCAACGTTGATTTAAAGCGGAAATGTTAAAGTAAAGTGAATCTGGAATGGCAGCATCCTAAATGACTCTTTGCTACGTTTTATTTGAATTGATCTGCAACACTATAAAAAACACGCGTTTACCGTTATGCCTACATTAAAGTTTAGGGGGATTTGTTTCGAGCCTCGTCTGCTGCGACTGACAGATGTCGCATCCTGTTACACTGGCCGTGGAAGGTGCCAGCCGGGGCTGCGCCAAATATAGACTTCCTGCATCCAAACGGCTTCTAAATTGGCTGCGAGCGCTGAACCCCGAGCTCCGTAAATACCGGCGCCTACGCTTCCCAAAACCGGCCTCTCTCTCCCCTCGTGAATGTCTAACTTTAGAGCCACGGAAAACATGTTGCTGCCTGTTTTCGTGGGCTTCGTAGCCAATCATGTGCCTGGCTGTCAGCTAGGGATTAGCATATCCGCCAAGATGCTTTCGCGTCGCTTGACGACTCTTGTGTTTGCAATGTGGTTGAACTGGCCTCGACTTAGCGGGTGTCTGCGGGTGGAATTTTCCTTTAAATCGGCAACTTGCGAAATGTAAAGGTCCCCATCTCAACAGGGCAACACCCCCCCATTGAAACCAGCCTTGACTGGACACCGGCCTCGGAGACTGGCGGGGGATGCGGCGCACGGTTGATTAGCATTGGCTGTGACAAGACGACCACCAAGGATGAGTGGACACCTCAGGAAGTGACAGGGCAGAGATGACGAGGCAAAGAGTAAAATAAAAAAAGAAGAGACAGCCTGGTGTCAGCAGTTCACGGCGTGCCAAGGTGAAGTATTCGCACTTCTTAAACAGCGAGTTACAAAGTTAAACGAGAAAGAAGTGTATTTCTCTACGATGAGTTCATAGTAAAACCAAGTGTGGGTTGGTAATCGACTAGATCATACGTCTGATCTCGCTCCATCGAGGGGCCTCCTCGACTGTTGCCATTTATGTTGAAACGTTCACCGTGAACTCAGGACAGGCAAACTGCGGTACGTGGGCCACACACGGCCCTTTGGACTTTTTAATCCGGCCCCCTGAACGTGTCCAAATGATATCATTAAATTACATTTTATTCTAATTAAACCTCATTCATTTTGACCTTTTTCCCTGTATTGGGATGCCGAAATGAAGGACCCACGGAAAAACGGCCTTTAAGATCCGTGGTGTGAGACCCTGCTCTAAATTATCCCTCGGTTCCCGAAGGTTAGATCATTTTGCTGACTAAACTTTACTACCGCTGACTTTCTTTTCACTAGGTTACAGAAGGATGTCCTCAGACCCGGGGGGAAACTTTTATATTTTTAGCCTGTCCAATGAGTGAGGATCCAACCCCCCCCCCCCACAGTGATTCTGCCTGCTTAGAAAGCTTCAGTCTCAGCTTCCCCGTCCAGCAGAGGAAGAACCGCCTTGCGGCTGGATCCTGTTTGGACTGTAAAAACGATACTAATTGGTCCTTTTAAAAGTTACGGCATTGTCTCAAAGGCATCACGACAGCGCGACGATGCTAACGTCCTCGCCGGGGAGGGCCGCGTCCTCGTCTTCTTCGCGTGTCAACAGCAAAGAGCTTGGCCGCGCCTGAATTGAAGACTCCCATCGTCGGGCCCCGGCGGTCCCTTTTACTGCCTTTATGCATCTGTTTGCTACCCTGAGGCGACAGGAATTGTCTGTGCTTAAACACAGGAGGAGGAGGAGAGGAGTCCTCTCCACCCCCCCCCCCACCTCATTGCTGTCTCCCTGCATGCGCTTACTGCCACTGTTTGTCTAACTCATCAGAGGCGAGCTTGTCCTCTGTGAAGTCGCCACAGTTCTTGCCCGACGAACAAGAAAAAAAAAAAGGTATACGCAACGTTTAGAAAATTGAGGACTCTTCTGAAACGATATTGACTCGCTTCTTGGTTAATTTCGATAGAATTATCTTTCGCACTGGAGCCAATGAACGAGATGTTCTTTAAATCAGGTATCGCGGCGACGTCCCCCTCATCAGCGTCATCAGGTATCGCGGCGACGTCCCCCTCATCAGCGTCACTCGGTCGCGAGTCGAGCTCCTGACAGCCATAGAAATACACTTCAGAGCCTTGGAAGATTCCCCCCCCCCCCCCAACCCGACCGCCGACGGTTATGATGTTGGAAGAGGGAATAAATGATGGCGATATCAAAGGGAGGCCGGCCTTCTGCAGCTCTGACTCCAGCGTCCAGTCCGCCGGCGTCCTCTGACATCGCCCGCTGATTTGAAACTGACCTCGATTTCACAGATAACGCTGGTTCCGCTTTCAAAGCTTTCAAAGCTTTCAGCCTCCGGTTCAGCCGATTGTCAGCGTTTGAACGGAAAAACGAGACTCAAATTGACTTTTCGCGACTTTTTCCTGAGAGGAAAGTCATATAGGTTCTCCCGTGACCCTCCACACTCCCCCCCAAAAGACATGCACTTTTGGACCATTTGTGCTTTTAAACAGCCCGTGGATGTGATCATGAGTGGCTGTTTGTCCAGACAGTCACCCCCCCCCCGCCCACACACACACACACTTTACCCTGCAGGCACCGGATGACTGGCGGCCCAGGGCTCACAGTCCTCAGGAAAATTGAACAAACTATACGACAGTAGGAACAACCCCCCCACCCCCCCAAAAAACTTTCCTTGATCCTGTGGTATTGTTATAAGAACCCCCCCCCAGGGATCCCGGTATATGCAGTGCAGCCCGTGTCATGTTCCATCCTGCCACAACAGCGGCTGGTTAAGGGTGATGGAGAGAATGCGGCAATCCATTGGCTGTGGGCTTAGTGAAATTCAGTCCAATGGCAAGCGAGAGAGAGGGAGAGAGAGGGGGGGGGGGGGGGGGGGGGGAGAGAGAGACCTGGTTTCTCTATCACTAATCTTGTCCTCTCAACGCACTCGCTCCATGAGAGCAATTAGATTCAGCGCCGCTTCCAGCGCCTCTGCAATGACTCATTGAAACATCTTCTGTGCTGATAAAGCCGCATCTCTGCACCCCCCCTCCCCCCCATCACACGCGCGCACACACACACGCACTCTCACATACGTACACGCAGGACTTCTGAGTCGCCTTCTGGACGCCTGGGCTGCGCTTCTGACGCCGGACGCGGACTTTATCTTGTTTTCCCCTATTTGGCGTGATTCGGCCGGGCGGAGACGGAGACGGAGACGGGGACGGAGACAGAGACAGAGGCAGAGACGGGGACAGAGACAGAGACACAGAGGCTGAGGTGAGTGCGCTGGCGGCTTTACGCGATGCTCAGCCTGACATCTTTTTCCTGGAAATCTGATTCCATTTACAGGCTGCGTTTCTGCGCGTTTTTACGCGCTGATTGACGCGCTCCAGTCTAAAGAAGCGTGATCCGCAGGGAATTCATCCCGCGGGCGTCTAAATGTTGACACCGAGTGGGTCAACGAAGTAGGAAAATAGGAAAGAGGCGCAACACGGCTTTGTCTCAGGAGTCGTTCCTTCGTCCCTGCGCGCTCTCCCCGTTAAATGAAGATTCATCTTAAGAAAGCGTTTTTTATTTTTATTTATTTGAGCGTTATTCTTTATTATTATTATTATTATTATTATTCCCGGGGAGGCACTTGAACCAAACTCGGTGTTCAAGCAACAGCTCGCTGAACTTGAACGTCGCCAGACGGACAAGCTTGAGATCCAACAGCAGGAAGCCCCCCCCCCCCCCCAAACCCTTTTACGCCTGCGTTTCTTTGTGTTTTTTAAATAAACTCTTGTATTTATCCGACCGAGGCGCAGCAAAGCTCCTCCAACTGCCCCCCCCCCTCCCCGGTGCGCGCATCTCCATCCAAACAGCCACAAGATGGTGGTGTGGATATCTGGATGTGAAGGGAAGGGGGGGATAAAAAAAAGAAGAGTGAGTGGGTGGGAGGTTGGGGGGGGGGCGGCACCTGGCATTCAGGGTGGCGTTGCCGGTTTGACCGAATATGACCTTGTGTGTGTCCAAGATGTCCCGAACAGACAAATAATGACCCACGGGGACATCAGTATCTCTTCGTTATCGTGATGTAATATCTGTGTGTGTGGGGGGGGGGGGGGGGGCTCTATGTTCAAGAAATGAAACTCTGCACGGATGTAATCCTAAAAAATAATATCTTCCTGCTCGCAGCTCAGCTTCGACTCATTCTTGTCTACAGCAACCAAAAAAAAGAGAAGAAAAAGGAAAGCTGCTCATCTCTCCATCTTTGGTAGGGAATGAAAGCAGAGAGCAGGCAGGTGTTAAATCGACTCTGTGGGGTGGGTGACTGTTGAAGATTAAGGCAGGTTCTGCCTCTGCTGTTGTTTCACAGTGATTGAGAGACGTGGAACAAAATCCAGTTGTTGGTATTGTTATTTATTTTCGTGTGTGTGTGCTAAAACCAAAAGCTCAATTCTGCAAATCATCCACTCATCTGCGATTTACCGCGGAAGGTCCTTGTTCCTTTCTGCAGACAGACATGCCATTCAAAATGAAAGTCGGATATTTGCGACATGCTCCATAATCCGGCCCAAACTGCCCCCCCCCCCCCCCTCCCCCCTTGCAAATAGGAGTGATTACCGCCTCTATGTGGCATCAGGCCTTCTGTCACACTCGGCCACTTCATCTGAGGGAAACAATGCTGATTGGTCCAAGCCAGAGGCACAAAAACAATCACATGACTCGCAGGTATAAACAGCAGAAGGTATTCATTCGTCTTGGACTACTTGCTATTTGTAAAGTGTGATTTTGTGTAGGAATGAGCTGTTTGGCGGCTTGGCAGGACGTCCTGTTTGATATCAATTACACGATATCAATTACACGCCATGCTCTGGTGTGTGTGTGTGTGTGTGGTAGACACACCATGTGCTTTGTACGCCATC
The DNA here is from genome assembly GCF_040956055.1 of Brachionichthys hirsutus. NCBI lineage: Eukaryota > Metazoa > Chordata > Actinopteri > Lophiiformes > Brachionichthyidae > Brachionichthys > Brachionichthys hirsutus. The sequence continues at coordinate 4,525,479 of NC_090920.1, read as the reverse complement.
TTTAAACGCTCTTATCTTGTTCATATTGATATTGCGACCAATCAAGAGAACGTTGAAAGATTTAGCGAAAACCATTGTTATACAAGTTGGCGAGGAAATCAGCGCTGAGGTTTGAACAAAGAACATTCCTGAGGGCTCCCTTCTAATACTTCCCACTGATGCCCCTCCCTTGAGGGGGGGGGGGGCCGTAATGTAAATGTAAATCGCTCTAATGCCTATGTTAGAGACGTAGTGCTCTCTAACGTGATTTAAGGTGATCAGTATAATCAATAAAGCTAAATGTCGTGCAGTCCCTTCGTAGTGTGAGTAACTATCAATAGTTACACGTAAACGTGCGAGGTGCAGAGTGCACAATCAAAGAAAGTGCATTTTGTTAGCAGGTTCCTCAAAGAAAATGAGCAAATGCGAACATTTTGAAGTTTGAAAAAACAATATAGAGGCAGGGTACACCCTGGACGGGTCGCCAATTCATCACAATAATACCCATCTATGGAAGCCAGGGCACAGAACCAATGAGAACATTTCACTTTAAGGCCGCTATCATCACCCCATCTCAGAGTAGAATATTACGGCATCGCCATAGTGGGATATGTCATTCGTACTTGTGCTCAGATGTTCTCTTTTACATTCTCTTATTTTCTAGATTCACACAACGCTCACCCCAAACGGACCGACAGCAGGCCCAATAATCCATCTCGGTAAACACTGCCTGTCTAACGTGACACGAAAACACAAATCCATCATGATGCATGTGCAGCTAATCGTCGGCTGCAGTGATTCAAAGTATCTGTGGCGTTTTATAGCTGGGGTGCCACTGGCAGGATCGTTTTATAGTGATTGAAATGCAAATGACCACGGCGCACCTTCATTGCTATTCATAAGACTTATCTCTTATAATCATTAAGACTGAGAACAATGTTCCCAATCCCCTGTGGCTTCTGACAAGGAGAACCCCCCCCCCCCCCCCCCCCCGGACCAACGAGGGACAGTCGCATTGCACTGTGTCAGTGATTGGATTGTTTTCACTGTAAATAAGTTTTGCAAAGTTAAGGAATGCCAACTTGTGGAAGTGTAAACTGAGCCCAGCGAACAATTCCCAGAAGATGGACCTGATATGAATTCCATGCACCAACAGTGAGAAACCTTTCAGGTTTAAGTGGTTGCCTAACCTAATTTACACATTTTCTTGAGGTCTTCTAGGAGGGGATTGAGTTAAAAGTTGGTATAGAATGAGAAACTTATTGATCATCCTTCCTTTAATGGCTTTCCTCTTACCCCAGGCCTCTGGCTCTCATCTCCAAAGTCCACGAGTTCCCAACTCAGTGGCAAACAACGGATTTCTTGGCGCCACCTTCCAGCAGTGGACCTATTATGCATTTGTTGGTCGAGCCAGTATTTGGGGGTAGTTGGATCTCGTCCTTTTTTAGTTGAAGGTCTGTATTTTTTTTGTACACAAACCAAGCTCTATGTTCCAATCATGGGCAAAGGTATATAAAGTCCCAACTCCCTGACCCCTTAGTTACAGTCAAAGGAACTCTTAATCTTAGTCTTAATCATCATACAAAGACATTTTGGACAATTTCATGCCCCCAACTGAACAGTTTGGAGATTGACCCCTTCCAATTCTAACATGACAGCACACCGGTGCCCAAAGAAAGGTGCATGAAGGTATGGATGAGTGAGTTTGGTGTTGAGGAACTTGACTGACCTGCACAAAGTCCTGATCTTAACCCGATAGAACACGTTTTGGATGAATTGGAGTGGATACTGTGATCCAGAACCTTCTCATCCAACCCTCCTCCATTTTCATGCCACCTTTAGTTTATTTCTCTTTATATTCTTGAATATTCTTCTTCTGCTTTATATTGCCCATTAAGTCTTTTTATTTTCTTTATTTTATTGTGTTTACATTTTGTTATTTCAAAATTCAATGTCATGAAATTAAGGCTCTGGATTAGAGGTTGACTGATTTTCAAAAGTAAAAAAAAAATAGAAAATCGATTGGCTGGTGCTGGAAAAAAAAAACAAGTGGAAAAAAAAATCAAAGGATAACAGGCTCGGCAATCAATGTTGTTTTAAGTCAATGTCAAAAATAAAAGCGACACTAAAGTCCTAAAAGTGATAAAAGCATTATCATCTCTTAACCGTGTTGAGGTGGATTTCAGCAGCCGTTTCCTGTCTGGTCTCGTGCGTATCCAGGCGCACCAGCCAACATGACACATCATCGCTAGCAGTCGTCAAAAACCCCAATCCTTTGTGTTCCCTTTCAGGCTTGTTTAAAGGTTGTGCTCGCAAAGATTGGCTTGTACTTTGACTATGTGAGCAGATTTGTACTCGGCACTGAGTCAATGCTGGTCAGCATGAGATTTAATAATTGATTGTTCCGTCTTTGAGTGGGACACGCTGTTATCCGAGTGAGGATTGGGATTCACCATTTGTATGAATTTTACATCAAAGCTTTAAAAATGCAGCTAAAACATATCTAAATATTTCTCATGACCTGAAAGCAGCTAAATTATGTTAAATATTCTACATTTGTGTGATTACTGCAGTACAAATCCTGCATTTTTGGAATGGCGTTTAGTATTCTTGCTGTAAACCGTGACAATATTATTGATATGGACAGGTTGGGAAGCCCTGCGTTTCTAGATAATGCTTTCTAGATGGTTGTAACAAAAACAATTTACCTGAATTTGACATTTGTCTGGATTGCATTCTCGATCCTCGTGTAAATGTTGTGTTGACATACAAAAAGGCACAACAGAATTCTCCTTTTAATGTATTTCAGGATACCTCATCCCGCCGGGGCCCAGGGAACCAAAGAGTAGCCTCGGCTCGCTCTTCTTCTGGACTGGGGATTTGTACAGAGGCTACCTATCTCCATGCAGGATCCTGCAATGGGGAGTTTGAAGAAAGTCGCCTTTCTTGATTGGGGCGCCCTCTCTCAGCTCACAGCCTGAGGAGCAAAAAAGGAAGCGTCTTGGAGGGTGGACCATGCCCGCAATCCGGCAAACTCAAGCTAAGCACAGCAGGATCATGTTTGTACCCAGAGGCCCTTCATGGATGTGTCTTTCCTCTGCCAAGGCCAACGCCATGCTGTGGATGGCGCTTGTGTCCATTTGTGTGGCCACCGTTTGGGCCCAACAACAACCTGTCGTCACCACCAATTATGGAAAATTGCGGGGCGTGAAGGTCACATTACCCAATGAGATCCTCGGACCAGTGGAGCAGTATCTGGGGATCCCCTATGCCATGGCCCCAACGGGAGAGCGGAGGTTCCAGCCACCGGAGCCGCCGATGTCCTGGCCAGGCATCAGGAATGCTACTCAGTTCCCTCCGGTGTGTCCTCAGTTCTTAGAGGACCGCTTTTTACTCAACGATATGCTCCCTGTGTGGTTCACCGCCAACCTGGATACAGTGGTGACTTATGTGCAGGAACAGAGCGAGGACTGTCTTTACCTGAACATCTACGTCCCCACGGAGGATGGTGAGTCAGCTCATTCTGGGTTCTCTTAACCTGTTCCTGTTGCTTTTTGTTGGGCGGTATTGGTGGTTTAATTAGTTTTGTTGCGTCTCAGAGTGAAGTGGTGAAAAACAAGCTCTGTAGGACAGTTACCCAGTCATTTTATGGAGGACTCCCCCCCTTTCAAAGGAAGAACCCTTCCCTCCCTCCACATCCATCCGCATATGCCATCAGACCGCCGCCAAATCGACGTGTAAATTGTGTTAAATGAACTCTTATTGTGCTTTTCTTTTAGGTATCATTTTCACTTTTATGCTATCTGTTGTTTAGATACACGTAGTTACACACGTAAGGCACCGTCTTCCTCCGTTTGATGGCTGCTGAGAGTGAACACTTACTTGTAGTCGTACAAGGCGGCGAACTTTACCCAACCGAGTCTTGCGGTGGCGTAAATATCCAGGACTCGCTGAGTGTTCTGCACAAAGTGTGTTTGACGACCTGGAGTGGTTGCGGGTCACAGAAAGCAGGCGGGCGACCTCTGGAAGGATAGCGAGGCACATTGATGCGCGTCTGCCAAAGATCCTTGACAGCTCCACCGCTAAATTTACTCTGAGCTCTTGAGTGCAGGGTAGAATATAAAGTCCAGGAGAAGGAGAATCCCGCAATCCAGCATTCTCTCAAATTACTTAATCGTGCTACAGGTACGTCTGGGCAGAATCCATTGGCGAGAGTAGTCTTATGTCTGATCCATGCCTCCTAGAAATAAGATTTAGACAATGAATTTGCAACAAGAAGTGCAATTATAAAGGCAACACATTATCAGCCTGCTATTTTTAAATCATCTGAAACGAAATGTTAAATTACTGCGTCTCTTTTTCACTTTGTTACTGTGAGAAGAGTCTACTGTATAATAAAAGCAGGGCTACTTATCGAACAGCGGGTTTAGTGGTCAGATCCCCCCTCCTGCACATCATCGAGGTTGTCTAAGGAGGTTCCAGCATGGACCCCCTGCTGGCAGCATGCTCTCTCTGACTTGGCACAAATCTACAAATCCTGATTTTATACGGCAAAATTCTGTTAAGCTTAATACGCCATTAAAAACAAGAATAGGGTATTTGGGTCGTTATCCTGCTGGAAGGTTAACCTCCACCCCCCCTAGTCTAAAAGTCAGGACAGGGACATTAGATTAGCATCCCATCATTCAGCAGTCAGTCCCTCAGGCAACTTCTGAAGACACATCGGTGGCACTGGAGCGAAATACTAACAAACAGCATACTTTACAGTTTTTTTTGTGTGTTCCGCGTTTTACATCAAATTCAAATAAAAGATATGAATGCGTGTGGGAAAACGGCACGAATCCGCTTGGAAACCTCTGTGTGCTGATGTTCGGCTATAAATGTGTCCATTTATTCAGGGCGGGGGGGGGGGGGGGTCGAAATGTTTTCATCACACAGGCATTGTGAAACACGATTCACCACATTAGTCCAGGCGGCGCTACGTCTCTAAGCTATTTCTAATGGATTTTTTTTGCAAGTAATGGGAGCCAGAAAAACACACCGTTGTGTCTTTGTACATGACAAGTTAGGAAGTATTCTCCCTAAATGGACCAAACAGTATGTTGTACATTAGATAATGTTCTTGTTTTTGAAGAATGAAGAGACAAAGAGGTGAGGCATATCCCTATAAATAGAATTACAGGACGGCGTATTGGATTTACAGTTTCGCGGCACCTCGAGTGGGTTTACACACGAAATGATGCCTGTTCTTTGTCATCTGACTGAAACTCGCTGCTGCTGATCGTTTGATTTCCTGCTGGAACGACCGGTCAAGGAGACGAGTGAAGCTGTGGGCTCTTTTTCATTGATGTGCATGAAAGCCGGAGTGTGTGGGACGCGCGTGGAGGAGGCTGGAAGTGAGTGTGTGTGTGTGTCGCACCAAAGCAGAGGTTTTGCAGGTAAGGTACACGGACGAGGGAGGCAACAGGAATATTCATCGAAGTGAAGATGCTTCCTCTCTTCTCAGAGAGATGAGACGACGCGTTTCCCACATTTGTGGACCGGACAATTCTGGGTCATCTTTCTACCAGGAGCGACAAACTTTGCTTCGCTTGCACCGGATCAATCGCCGCGGCCAACTGGAAACGGGAATGATCTATTTGAATTGGTTTCCTCCATTGCCGTCTGTCCGGCTGCCGTGAGACAAACCATGAGATCATGAGACAGACTAAAGCATTGACTTGGCGTTATGTCTTTCTTTAATCGCTTTCTATGCTGGTACAAACCTGCTTCCAGCCGGTGAAGCAAATTAAAAACTGTTTAAAAACTGAACGCAACAAGAAGGGGGGGGGGGGGGGGGGGGGTCTTTGTGGTTGGGGGACATTTAGGAGACGTTTAGCAGTAGCTTTTAACCCCTCAAGAGTTAATGATGGAAATAGTTCATGACTGGTTAAGAATGTAAATTAGTGTAGCTACTTGGATCACTGTGGGGGGGGGGGGGGGCTGGATCACTGTTGGAGTCCTGCCATAGAAGAGAGAGAGAGAGAGAGAGAGAGAGAAACAGAAATCAACAGCAGTAGATCCACAGTTGCGTCGCCTGATCATTTAATCTAATCTTTGTTTTATATCTCACTTCGAGTATATTTTGTCTGCACATGATTCCCATTCCAGACATTTACTACAGTTTTATTTTTTCTTGTTATAAACTGACTTGGTATATTTGGTGTGCGATTCTTCACGCTCGCTATCGTCTTTCCCGAGGCAGCCGCATCAGCACACAAGTCAATTTGTCCACTTCAGAAGACTCGACTTGTCTTTATCTGACAGTCAATCATCGGCCTTTATAGAGGAACTCGTTTTGTGTGTGGTTTTATGCTGGAGTATTTCACTAGAGCAACATTTGCTTTGTCAAATTAGAAGCTTTTGCTGTTTGTGTTTCTGTTGAGCGCAGATTATCACGATCTGTAGCCACGAGATCACGCTGCTGCACGCTGCCCGTTTCTATCAGGTCGGCGCGATCCGAAGAAGCGAAGCCTGAATGGGTCTTCCAGTCAGAATGAGCAGCACTTCATGGCTACATTAGCTCAAACGCTGCTTTGGGCTCAGCTTGTTTACTGCTTTCAGATCCATCTGAAAAGGCAGCAGCTGGCAGGGAGATTACCAGTCACCTGCGTCTCCTGCGTCTCCTGCGACTCCTGCGACTCCTGTGCCTCCTGTTTCTCCTGCATGCGTCTCCTGCGCCTCCTGTTTCTCCTGCGTCTCCTGCGCCTCCTGTTTCTCCTGCGTCTCCTGCACCTCCTGTTTCTCCTGTGCCTCCTGTTTCTCCTGCGTCTCCTGCGCCTCCTGTTTCTCCTGCGTCTCCTGCACCTCCTGTTTCTCCTGCACCTCCTGTTTCTCCTGCGTCTCCTGCGCCTCCTGCGTCTCCTGTGCCTCCTGTTTCTCCTGCGTCTCCTGCGCCTCCTGCGTCTCCTGTGCCTCCTGTTTCTCCTGCGTCTCCTGTGCCTCCTGTTTCTCCTGCGTCTCCTGCGCCTCCTGTTTCTCCTGCGTCTCCTGCTCCTCCTGCGCCTCCTGCGTCTCCTGTGCCTCCTGTTTCTCCTGCGTCTCCTGCGCCTCCTGTTTCTCCTGCGTCTCCTGCTCCTCCTGCGTCTCCTGCGCCTCCTGCGTCTCCTGTGCCTCCTGTTTCTCCTGCGTCTCCTGTGCCTCCTGTTTCTCCTGCGTCTCCTGCGCCTCCTGTTTCTCCTGCGTCTCCTGCTCCTCCTGCGTCTCCTGCGTCTCCTGTGCCTCCTGTTTCTCCTGCGTCTCCTGCGCCTCCTGTTTCTCCTGCGTCTCCTGCGCCTCCTGTTTCTCCTGCGTCTCCTGCTCCTCCTGCGTCTCCTGCGCCTCCTGCGTCTCCTGTGCCTCCTGTTTCTCCTGCGTCTCCTGCGCCTCCTGTTTCTTCTGCGTCCCCTGCGTTCGCTCAATGCAATGTCACGTCTTTAAATACACTTTTTGCTTCAAGATGGAAATCATCATAATTAACACATCAGGTTAAACAACTGTGCTCATCATAATTTGCTCTTCGATAATTTATTGTTATTAGAGCATAATTGTTGTTGGTGGTTTTTTTTTTCTGATCTTTGAATTTACGTCACCGACACCAGAAATTCGATTATTACATTATATTATATTATATTATATTATATTACAGTAGAACCTCGGTTGTTGAACATAATTCATTCTATAATACTGTTCAAATACCGATTTGTTCAAAAATCCCAGCTCTATTTCTCCGAAAGAAATGATGGAAACTAGATGAATCCGTTCTTTTGTAATTTTTTTTGTTGAGGTTTCTGGAGCAGTTGGAGGCCAATGCAAATTTGCAACCCCGTTACGGGTACAGCGGTAGCAAAACGAATGAATGAATAACTTAGAAAGCGTTATCTGTCATAGCATAGCACAAAATACGTCTTTTGCACTCTTCTCTTTGACATTGGCCACCGTAATCCTAAAATGAGGTCTGGTCAGCAACATTGTTGGAGCATTGCCCTCTTTTTTTTTTTTTTTTTTTATTATTTATTAATTTGTTTCAAGCAGAATAAAAAATTTCTTGAGAAATCTGTACATGTTGCTCCATCCAATAGTTGCCTGAGCAGATTTTTTATTTCACTCCATGCACCTGGACTGTTTCCCTGCGTGAACCTGGACTGTCTCCCTGCATGAACCTGGAATGTTACCCTGCGTGAACCTGGACTGTTTCCCTACGTGAACCTGGACTGTTACCCTGCGTGAACCTGGACTGTTTCCCTACGTGAACCTGGACTGTTACCCTGCGTGAACCTGGACTGTTTCCCTACGTGAACCTGGACTGTTTCCCTACGTGAACCTGGACTGTTTCCCTGCGTGAACCTGGACTGTTTCCCTACGTGAACCTGGACTGTTACCCTGCGTGAACCTGGACTGTTACCCTGCGTGAACCTGGACTGTTACCCTGCGTGAACCTGGACTGTTTCCCTACGTGAACCTGGACTGTTACCCTGCGTGAACCTGGACTGTTACCCTGCGTGATGGAGTCATCCTCCCATTCCCGGGAAGCAGAAGCCAGGCCTGTTTTCCCGCTGCACCGCGACTGTACAGTTAAAGTCTCTTCCCGCTTGTTTTTGTCAACATTTTTCGTGTATTTTAAACTCTTTTTTACTTTGCTGATGTTTTCCCTTTTTTTTATGTGCCCTTATTCTACTTTTCTCCTCAACACTAGGGACCTACTCAAACAAGGTGCAAGGCTCAGATTTTAGCAGTAATGATGGTGGCGATGATGAAGGTATTTTTCATCTTTTTGCCCCTTTTTGACCAACAAAATAAAAGCTGACACTTGTGCATGGCAGCCAACCTGCAGAGCTCTTTTCTTTTGACCCCTTCAACCCCAACTCTTTTTTTATTTCTTTTATTCCCCTTAAAGTGCATTAATGTGCACTCCCTCCTTGCAGCTCTTGATTTTTGTATTTACCTCTTTGGAGTCATGTGAATCGGAGGATCTCGTCTGACGTGAGACGGCACCCCTGGACAGGAAGGAGGTGCGAGTAATCCTTTTCTTATCTGCTGCTGCAAACTCAGATGTGCTCTGACTTCAACTCTGCATGTTTTTTTCTTGGCCTCTTCTGATTGATTACATTTTATGAAAACGACTATTCCCCACCCTCTCTTCCGTCCGATGTTTTCCTCTCCCATTGCTCGGTGAAGCATGAGCACTAACCCATGTTGTTTTGACAGTGGAAATTGTGTTCACCAATGCCTTGGAGAAGAAAAAAAAAACAGTGTAATATTTTTCTTTCCTCCCTTAACACCTTGTTTCTCTGCATGATGACAAAGGATGATTTGTTGTTATTCCCTGTGTTGCATAATCTGTGGGGATTGACAGATGACAGTGGGGGTGAGAAAGCCAGCAGTCGCCTTTAGATAAAGGGCAGCGTTTGTCTTCTGGGGCGGACACGAGTGTAGAGGGAGCAGGGACATTTTGGAAACTCCTTATTATGGCTAGTTCATATTTTACGGATGTGGCTCTGGAGACTGGTTTAATCCTCACCGTGCATCCTTCTACGTGAGGGAGGGGGGCTGCCAGACTTCTCTGGAAGTTGGTATTGTTAATGAACTCTGTATAATAGATAAAAACATAACGGTATCTTCTTGTTAAAGGAGCCGTTCACCCAAAATACCTGTTTAGTCATAGCAGTGTATTTCTGACAGGGAGGGGTGTGGCTATAGTTTGACCTCTGACCCGTCCAGCCATTACTTTTATTTTCTGGAGCATTCAGTAATTTTTCAATAACCAATAACAATTATAATTTCTGCTTGTTTCATCTCCATGGTTACAGATTTTTAAGAAAACATCCTCATTTGCGAGTTTCTGGGTGGAAAATCCCCAAATTTCAGTCAATATTTTTCCTCAGGAAAATACCAGGCACTTTCCACGTTGATAAATCAGCTCGCGCTCCTGCATGGATGCAGCCTGAACAGTGTCGTAGGAGGATTCATGCCGGTTTCAGGCCTGCCTCCGCAGCTTGAAACAGACGAGCTTCGGTTTTTTATTAACGGGGCTGTTTTTTGACGGCTTGTCAATTCCAAGTGTTGCGAAGCGAGGGAATCTCCGTGCACATAACCGCCTGTCCCTCATGGTAATTATATGCACGGCGGAGCCACACGGCATCTGAATGAATAAATTGAAAACCTTATCCGTCCTCCTCCCTATCATAAATAATAAAGCCATGATTCCGCCCGAGTCTGAGTGAGAGGTAATAAATACAGGCGTCAGTGACAATAATCAGGGCGCAAGATGATTGTGAAAATTTGGAAAATGTCACATTTCTAGATTTGATTAATGGGAGAATTTCAGTGCGAGTCAATTTCGATGATTTGCAAGAATATTAACTCGGTTATCGCAGTTTTGTGTTGATGTGAAAACGGACCCATTAGTGCGATGTGCTTTTGTTGGGGGTGTGCGTGTCCCCTTGCCTGTCCACTTCTGTCGTGTTTGCATTTGCATTTAGATGATGCCAAAAAATTGAGCGGAACAAGAGCAATGGCGGATAAGTGGCTCACGCCCCAAATAAAAAAAATACAATCGCCATTAAGTGATTCCAAATTATATGCAGAGGACCACAAGGGAAAGAATGTGCCGTCTTCTGTAATTATTTATTGCTGTATATACTTTTAACCATATTACTATGTCATTACATATCAATAAAGCAGTAATTACCAAGGTGGATGACTTGAATAGGATGCTGGTTGTTCATTGGTCGAAATAATGAAGGCTCAGTCTGCAGAATTCAATTCAATTTTATTTCTGCAGCACCGGATCGTAACAGGAAGTCATCTCAAGGCACGTTACAGGTGTAGCGGGGAAAGACAGAACCCAACATGACCCACTTCCTTTTATTAGGCAGAAACCTTGGACAGAACCTCTCATAGTGGACGGCCAACTGTCTGAACCGGCTCGTGTGAGAAGGAGAGAGAGAGTGAGACAGTGGTAGAAAGACAGAGGCAAGGACAGATAGGAGGAGAGTCGATACAGGTTGCCCCCCCCAGGAGTGGATTGGCTGCAGCCTTTAAAGCCAGGAGCTTGATAATCAGTGGGTAAATCTGCTGCTACGTTTATTGCACAAACAGTTGCACACCTTCCGTGTCTGGATAAAGAGCTTTGTCCGGGCACTTCCTTTGGCTCGCCTCTGTTTTCAGGATCGATGCGCTCGTGGTTTGCGTTTGAACATCTGCAGTGGCAATGAATTACTGGCGGGGGGGGGGGGGATCCCCTGTGGTTTCCGCCCCTACCTCAGCAGCTGCTGCAGAGGAAGCTTCGCTTGCAGACCGCCTCTCTCAGACCTCGCTCTCTTCCCGCAGCGCTTCTTCTGGGACTTTGAAAATGAACTCTGGTCAGAGAGGCTCGCCTTGAGAACCTGCATCAAATGCGCTTTCCATTATTCAGATTTCTTCCCTGAATAGGACGCGTTTAAGGTCATTGCAATCATTTTTCTTCCTCTTCTGCGCTATAATTATTCTGTTTTTTGGAAATGAGGAAAGAACAGGTCGTTTTGCCATGTGTGTGTTATAAATGTGTTATTACACCCGTGTTGCTTCTACAGGACGAGTGTGCCGACGTAGAACTGATTTCTTGTCTGTGTAATTTCCTCTGCGGCCCAAGTGCATGCTGGGAAAGACGACGTTGATGGTGGTGATGAGGGAGGGGCTTCTTTACATCACTTCCATTAGCTTCCATTTGTATTCATTCCATGAACAGTAGAAAACGCTGAAAGCAATGGAAAATTTATATGGGACCCCTGGAACACGACCCCCCCCTCCCCCCCCCCCCCTCCCATACCCATATAAAGATGAATAATGTGTTCAACACCATGCAGCCTGCAGAGGAATGTATTACCCCCCCCCCCCCCCGGTCTGGGTGGCAGTGATGAATGTCCGGGACGAACTCACTGCACAGTCACCCTGGAATCGCCACAGGCTGGCGAGGGGGTGTGACGGGGGGGGGGGGGGGGGGCACACATATAGCATGACGGGGAAACAGAGGAGCACTTCAAGAACTTTGATTTCTTCAGTTTCAAGTTTATTCCTTGCTGACTGTCATAAAGAATGGCTCTAAATCTGCAAGGCATCTCTGCCCCCCCCCCCCCCAGCGCACGCAGGCCGAGGCACCTACTCGACGCAGCAGAGATTTATAATCTGCCACTGTGGGCTGCTTTCAGCTCCTTCGCCTTCCTGTTTTCTTTTGCGGAGGAGGAGAATGAAGACTTTTCTGTCCGCGCTGCACCCCCCCCCCCCCCCCCTCCCCAGCTGGATGATTGGCTGCACTGTTTGACAGTGCAGTCCGTGCTCGGCTTTAACGCTGGAGGAGAAAGCAGATCATTAGTGTGACGGCCGACATTCTCTTTAATGCGATCACTCAGTACAGGCTAGAGCTCAAGGTCACGCCGGTCATGGACCGCTGGAGAGGCGCTCAGCTGATACTTTGATTAATACACAGAAGTACCTCGACATACGAGCATAATTCATTCCGGGACCGAGCTCGTGACTCAAATCAATAAATAAAATAACTGAAAACTATTTAATCTGTTCCGGCCGTCTAAGAACTCTCAAATCAACACGACTAACAATGGAAAAAAACCCTTTTTAAATTGATATATAGATAAACGCACACACACTGATATAATAAATGATACACAGTATTATTGTAATCTAAAATGTGCTTTTGTTGTGAGTCTGCGTGTTTGTTAGCACGATTATGGAAAAACTGCTGGATGGAGTTTTAATGAAGAAGATGAGTCTTGGTCCAACTTGGGACCCGTCTGGATACAAAACAAATCTGGATTTTCCCATTTACTTATAATGGAGGCTTGAAAAAAAAAAATCACATCTTTTAAAATATGCATTCAACTCACTAACCTAAAAAAAGACCAATATGCACCATCATGCAGAAATGTCTTCTGGATCTGACCCAGAATGACGTCAGGAAACAAATATTCAATAAAAAAAAAGAAAAATCAATTTACGGTTTCAAAAATCTGCTAAAAAGTGGTGGAAAGAATCCTTCGAGGATCTCCTTAATCCCGCTGCCGTGTCTTCTGTGGAGGAAGCAGAGGCGGACGAGTCTGTCACCCAGTGTGATTCGTGTCTTAAAATAAATTCCTCCTGTGGTAAATTGAAGTTAATGGCAGCGTTATTGATTCCCTCTACATTGAGTTATACAGTCGATAAACTCAATTAGCATTCATTTTGATCATTCTAATTAGCGTGATGAATATGACACATTACAACGCGATAGAATTAGTGCTGTAAATTGAATTATGGGGCAAATTATAGTTGGACCAGAAAAGAAGTTTCCAGATATTAACATTTATTAACATTTATGAGTGACTCGTCTGTCAGCAGAGGATGCTGCGTTTAAAATCCGATCAGATCTCCAGATGGAAAGGACGGCTTGTTGAAGCATCTCCTTCCATCCTTTTATGCAGAGGAGCCAATCTTAATTTATAATTGCCACCTACTCGTGTAACAATCATCCGGCTCAATCACGAACGGAGAGCCTCAAAAAACAAAATGTTCCCGGCGTTGATTGCAGTGTTGCGTACGTGTCATGTAAAAGACAAATGGCGCAGGCGTGAGAGAAGAGCGGAAGATTACTGTGATGGGAACTGAGTCAGTGAGTCTCCTGGTGAACCGCAAACCACACCTCCATCTCATCCATCCCTCTAGGCCAGGCATGGGCAAACTACGGCCCGCGGGCCAAATGTAGCCCCTTGCGCATTTTAATCCGGCCCGCCAAATTCTTTTTATGCTCCAAGAAAAGAAATATGTAGCCGTATGTAGCAGGATTACTGAAAAACTGATAGATGGATGTTGGTCAAACTTAGATCCCATTAAATTTTCAGAGCAATCCGGATTCCCGTTTGCATACAAAAACCCCCAAAACAATCAGGATTTTCCCATTTACTTATAATGGAGGCTTTAAAAACTACAACAACAAATATGCATTCAATTGACATTTCCGTAAAGCACGCCCACACTAATTCGTAGACCAATCATGAAGCTACACGCCACGTGCCAACAAAAGTATAAACTCTCTATATAAGAAATGTACATTTGTACATTTTTATGATATAAATTTTACATGATCGTTTAGTATATACTCTACTGTAATATTGCTTTGATTGCTTTGCAGATATCCACGACGAGAACGGGTTAAAACCGGTCATGGTTTACATCCACGGCGGCTCCTACATGGAAGGGACAGGCAACATGATTGACGGCAGCATCCTGGCCAGCTACGGGAACGTTATCGTCATTACAATCAACTACCGTCTGGGAGTTCTGGGTGAGTCAACCAATCAGAAGCTCTAATTCGTTTTGGAGAAGGTTTGATTGAGTCTGAGAGTGAATTATTGATTCATTGACTGTTTCAATGGCTAATTTGGTCTCTCTGTTTCACCGACTTTCTGGGGCCAGGGGGGATTTGGATATATGTGTGAACCTCTCAGTTCTTTTTTTTTTTCTTTCTTTCAAATTTCTCATTAAGCTTGACTCGTTCATTTTCTGATGGATTTTTGCCATCAGCGAATGCACACTGAAGAAAATCAAGCGGGCTAATCCACTCAGAAATGCTTGATACTTGATCTTGTTTGCATCTCTTGCATGTGTTTATGCCAGGCTGGCAGCTAATGACAGCGTAGGTGGGAGTTGGTTATTTTCTTCCTGCATTCTTTCATTCGATTTCGATGCTTTTATTCAAATGCAGCCTCAAATGACCCCCCCCCCCCCGCACATTGCAAATTAACCAAAGGATTGAACATTTGTAGCTTCTGTTGCTTGCATTTTTCTTTAATCATACTGCAGTATCAGATTGTGCTAGGAAGGTTAAAGATGTAGTTTGAGGAATTAATGAATGAGGAAAATGAGAGAGAGCGCAAAGGGTAGTAGAGGCACCAGGAAGTGACAAAGATTAGCACGAGTGATGTTAGAGAGGCAATGAAGAGGATGAAGAATGGGACGGCAGTATGGAAACGTGTCTAGGAGAGGTAGCCGTAGAGTTTTTAACGGGGTTGTTTAATACAATCCTAGAGGGGAAGAAGATGCCAGAGGAAAGGAGGAGAAGTGTGCTGGTGCCCATTTTCAAGAAGAATGGAGACATACAGAGTTGTGGAAACTATAGAGGGATAAAGCTGATGAGTCATACAATGAAGTTATGGGAAAAGGTGTTTGAGGCTAGACTAAGGACAGACGTAAGTATTTGCCAGCAGCAGTATGGCTTTATGCTGAGGAAGAGTACCACAGACGAAATGTTTGTGTCGAGGCTAGCAATGGAGAAGTACAGGGAAGGTCAGAAGGAGCTGCGTTGTGTCTTTGTAGATCTAGAGAAAGCCTATGACAGGGTGCCCAGAGAGGAACTGTGAGGACGTCTGGAGTGGCAGAGAAGTATGTCAGAGTAGTTCAGGACATGTATAACAGCAGTGAAGTGTGCAGCAGGAGTAACGGGGGAGTTTAGTGTAGAGGTGGGATGCACCAGGGATCAGCTCTGGGCCCCTTTTTGTTTACCATGGTGATGGATAGAGTAACAGATGAGGTGAGACAGGAAGCTCCTTTGAATATGATGTTTGCAGATGACATTGTGATCTGCAGTGAGAGCAGGTAGAGGAGAATCTAGAGAAGTGGAGGTCTGCTCTAGAAAAGAGAGGAATGAAGGTGAGCAGGAGTAAAACAGAGTACATGTGTGTACATGAGAAGGTCCCAGGGGGGAACAGTGAGGTTATACAAGGAATAGACGTAAAGAAGGTAGAGTACCTCGGGTCAACAATGCAGTGTGATGGAGAGAATGTGGAAAGGAGGTGAAAAGCCGTGTGCAGGCAGGCTGGGACGGGTGGAGGAAAGTATCAGGTGTGCTCTGTGATGGGAGAGTGTCAGCGAGGATGAAGGGAAAGGTCTACAAGACAGTGGTGAGGACAGCCATGATGGACGGCTTAGAGACAGTGGTGAGGACAGCCATGATGGACGGCTTAGAGACGGTGTCTCTGAGGAAAAGGCAGGAGGCGGAGCTAGAAGTGGAGGAGATGAAGACACTGAGGTTCTCCTTGGGAGTGACCAGATTGGATAGGATGAGAAATGAGACAATAAGAGGGACAGTGAAGGTTTGGACGTGTTCAGATGAGAGACGGGGACTATATCGGTAGAAGGATGCTGAGGATGGAACTGCCAGGGAACAGGACTAGAGGACGACCCAGGAGAAGATACATGGACGTAGTGCAAAGGACAGGGTGAAGTGGAGATGGTTGAGTTGCTGTGGCAACCCCTCAGGGGACAAGAAGAAAGTACAGTAGTAGTAGTATTATGCAGTATCAGACGCACAGTCCGGAAAAAGCCTTTGCTGTAAAATTGATCCGTTGTGATCTGAGCTACACGACACAAACTAAATCCTGTCACATGACCAGGAAACCAGGACCCAGCTTGTAATACATCATAACTACCTTGTGTGTGTGTGGGGGGGGGGGGGGGGGGGGGGGGGGGTACAGTACGCCTGGGCGAGAGCGGCAACATTTCAAAGGTGCAGGGGAATTCATTTGATGGCACTGCTGTACAGTCAGAACCCTCAGCCACCGAGCAGAAGCAATCACGCATTCGACACAACTGCGCTTCTCTCCTTCTCTCCTCCTCCTGCAAGATGAAAGGCGACGGGACGAAGTCGCAAACTGTCACGGCTGTAAAGCTCAACGAAGAAACTCAAGAGGTCGAATTAAAAAAGTTTGCTGTGAGTTTGGGAGCTTGCAAAAGGCACGAGGCCTTAATCCCGGCTCGTCACATCCTGACACTTGACTGTGTGTGTGTGTGTGTGTGTGTGTGTGTGTGTGTGTGCGCATCCAGATGAAGACCGATCCGTTTGGCAAGTGGTGCCAAAGTTCAAACCCTTCCCGCTGCAAGGCCTTTTTTTTTGTCACCCATGAAAGAGCATTTTGATTAGGTGTCGGTGGTTCGGTTTTGGGACGTGGCAGCAGGAGTTTTGGGGACACGATTGGGTTTCCAGAAATTTAAAGCAGGACTGAGATTAACTCTTTCAGTGCCAATAATGACTAAAGACGTTTTTTTTATAACCCAAACATTCACTCCCAACTCTGACATTGAAATCTGCCTCTCTTCAATGGCCAATAACCCCGAAACAGAAAATTGTAGGAACACACTTGTTTGCTTAAGACAAAGACAAAGACAAAATAATTTTCTGTGGGGGATTGGAAAATCGGGCAACACGGGCGAAAACTGGGGCACTCAGCAAATAACTGAGATGGAAATAGCTGGCACTGAAAGAGTTAATCTACCTGTGGCATTCAGACAGCGGGGGTGGTGGCGGCGGCTTATGATCCTGCTGAGAATGATGCGCTGATCGTTGTTTCTGGCCTCGCGATCTACTGTGTGTTGTCGACGCTGTTGGCACTGTGAAGCTAGGGCACTTCTTGCTGTTGCTGCTTTCCATTTGTTATAAGCCTGAGCTGTCTGCACCAGCCACTATATTTAGTTGCTCGAGAGCCCGGGGGGGGGGGGGGGGGGGGGGGTGAAGTGTGCGAGAGAATGCAGATGAGAATCCAGATCGACAACAGGCGCTCCCGTTATAGCATTAAATGTGTTGTAAAGGAGGAACGTGATTGGCTGACGATGGGTATGACAGAATATTGGTAGAGTCATAAAAAAATGTGACACGAAAGAGTTTGTGGAGGATGATGAGCTTTGGTTCTTTATTGTGTGAATCTGTACGTTATATTAAACTGTGTTTGATGATGCAACCTGTTGCTGTTCGTACTGGATGTATCTTTACGTTGCATCAACGCATAATCGGGATCCGGCTCATCATCGAACGGTTCTAAACTGAAAGGTAAAAGTGAAGCGGAGCTTTTAGAAACCGTAAATATCAAAATGTCATATTTCTTTCCTGACCTCATTCTGGATCAGATCCAGAATACTTTTTTTTTTAAAGCCTCTATTTTAAGTAAAAGGGAAAATCTGCAATTGTTCTTCTTCTTTTGTATCCAAACGGTTATCCTGATCGCTCTCGAAATTTAACGGGATCTAAGTTAGAGCAAGACCCATCTTCAGATTTTATTCCCATCTTCCCAGACACAAACCATAGACATATTTATCCTTATCTACCCTCCATCATTCTAGTTTTCCTGTATCATTCTATTCCCGGGTACACTGGAGCCGACCCAATCGGCCTTATTCTCCTCCGTCTTTGGGACTCGTCCGTCTCAACAAGGACAGCTGTAGCTCGGAGGAGATCATTACCGCTACAGAATCCCCGCCCTCCGGCAGTGAAGCGAGAGGGAAATGTGCCGTCGCTGTCTCACGGCAACCCAGTGGATGAGGCGATGCCTCCTGACGTAACACAGCGAGTCAGAAGACTGGCGGAAACCGTAATCACTCTGTAAATCAGGCTTTTTTTTTATGTTGGCCCGCACGGATGATGAGGGGGGGCGAGTCATCTGTCGCTTCGGAATAACAGTCATTTCTATGGCTAATGGCGCTCTGTGTGTGTGTGTGTGCCCTCCCACTAGCTTCTACACGCGACAACATGTCTCATTCTGATGAGGTCATACGGTTAAAGACATACATGCGGAAAAGTACATCTTTGCGAGTAGTTTATGTGGTTATTCTCCACCTAACCGCTCCAGACAGATCTCCGCTCACTTCGTGGTTCTATTCAAGGCTTATGCCTGTTAAGGGGAAGTTTCTCCTTTGTGCTTGCTCATGTGGGGACTAGTTGTGTCCTTTCCCCTATACCCTTGAGAGGTCTTCAGAGGCTAATGGCGTACCAATGCTACGCTTTAGCATCAGTGGCTGTACAGGTTGGTTCCATGACGTTCACTTCAGGTTCCATCACTGCCTCAATCATGAAAATCTAAATAGAAAATGTTCTCAGGGCGCAAGTCAGATATTTCTCTGGAGAGCAGTACAGTTTTTTTAGACTTCAGTCATAACGATGAGACTGATTGAATACAATGATCGGCAGTTCAACGTCTCACTGATGGTGAAAGAACAACAGAGTGCATGATAAGATGAGCTCTGAGGCTTCCCTTCCCTCATTTGAGCTCTAACAACTCCAAATATCTGTAAATGCCATATTAAGACAAATACTTACAAATAAAACACGGAGCTATTTCACAAGGAAATATCATTGTACAGGAGTTTGGTGTCCGTTTTTTCTGGAGCAGTCTCTTACCTCACTTCATTCGTTTATATAAATTGTATGGAAGTTTTTTTTCCCTTACGTAACCTTTGCCTCTGCGTTTTAAAGGTCACCCTTTGCGCAGCTGTCACTGCGACTTCATGCAAAAAACAAAACAAATGTATATCGATATTCATGTTGAAGTCACGTATTCTCTCCCTACTATGGGGAGGGAGGCGGGGGGTTAACTAAATATTTCTTGGAGGAGTTGGTTGAGAAAATGTCACAACATCCATCATCTTTTACAGCGTTGGGAGCTGCTCTTCAAACAGACAGAGAGTCACAAATTCTCCCAGTGCAACAGATGCACTGGGCGGGATTTGCGGGGCTTGAAAAGTGCCCAGATGGTTGGATGTCCCTGCTGGCCTCGACCTGCGTGTGCCGCTTCTCTCTCTTTCGGTTTTGTTTTGCTTTGGTCAGAGGCTGAGTAATCTCCGCGATCAGAGGTCGTGTTGTCTTCATTCTCCCGAGAACAGTTGGAGGGGTGGCTCCTCTTGCTCGTCTGGAGGACAATGAAAGGGAACAGCAAAATAGCTCATTGGATGCTAAAAGTCCTATAAATCACCGATTAGATCCGAGCTGGCTAAGTGGTGCCCGACGGCAGGAAAAGACGCCCACATACTGTTCTAACCTTTGTCTCATTGTGTTACCATGGCGCTCGCAGACTGGTGCCACCGTTGGCTTAGCAGTTGCACACGTCAAACAGCAGGCTGGTCCATTTCCCCCAATGCCTTCTGGGAGTTCACGAGTGACCCCCCCCCCCCCCCCCCCCCCCCCACACACACACACAAACGCCTTTAAACCACAAGTATACTGCGTATAGTTCAGTCAAGATAGCATGCCATATGTCTGTTAACATAAGCCCCCCGCCCCCCGTCAGGGTGCAATACATATGGCACAAATAGCCTGAGGAGTGTGCAGACTTGGCATGAAACGCACGCACGCACACACACACACACACACACACAGTCAGAATAGCATTAATTTACTGTTAATTGCCATTATATGAATATGAATTTATTTGTTGTAGGTGCAGCGACATAATGGAGAAGCTCCGTTTAG
Organism: Brachionichthys hirsutus; assembly: GCF_040956055.1. Classification (NCBI taxonomy): domain Eukaryota; kingdom Metazoa; phylum Chordata; class Actinopteri; order Lophiiformes; family Brachionichthyidae; genus Brachionichthys; species Brachionichthys hirsutus. The sequence goes on along the minus strand of NC_090920.1, from coordinate 4,505,219 downwards.
CACAGACCAGGGCATTGTACGGCCCCAGGGCCGCATACGGCCCTTTGGTTGACTCTGACCGGCCCCTGCAAGGTTCATTGGAAATTACAAAATAAACATTTTCTAATTTTACTTCCTGCACGGACTAAAACTGCATTCAATGACGGTTCAGTAGGATGCATCTGTGATGTCTTTAGGATGCTAAGAACCTTCACACAACTTTCCAACAGTAGATTAAACTCAAAATGTCTTTTAGAGAAAATGTGACTGAAAATGTTCACTAATACAAGTCACAAATGGTAAAACGTTCACATTTATTTTACCATTGTTTTGAGAAACGTAATTAAATTAATTCATTTTTTTCATTGCTTAATTATAACATACTCTTATTTACAATGTCATTTGCTGTGTTTTATATATAAAGAAATACAACTAATATTATGCAGAATTGAGTTCAGCCTTTTGGCCCGGCAATCCAGAATATTTTCTGTTTCTCATGTGGCCCTGAGGAAAAGATAATTACCGACCCCTCGTTTAGCATCTAGTCAACTTCTCTCTTCATTATACGCTGTAGCATTCTTGCGTCTCCCTTTATCAGACCAGACACACGTCCTGATGTATAACAAAATCATCGGATCCTTGAGGGACACTCGTCTGCACGGCTTTTATAAGATGCCGCCGAAACCGGGCCCTGGAGTTTGAACGGCAACAGAGGTAAAAGCCATTACATGAAGCGACAGACTACATAGAGAGAGATGACAAAGCTCAACAGCTTTGTTCCAAATGATTCGAAGCTGATCCTGCGAGCTTTGTTCAGTGGAGCTCGTGCATCCAGCTCACGCAGACAGTTAGCACGGAGACGGCTCGCGCTCGCGCTCGCGCTCGCAGGGAACATTACTAGTTCTCTTATCAGATGCCTCCTTAGCTAAAAGACGATCAGTCTCTCGAAGAGCAAAGAAAAGAAGAGTCATCTGGACTTTCTCAAGTTTGATCGAAGACGTTTCACCTCTCATCCAAGAGACTTCTTCAGTTCTGAGAGACTGGTAGAGAGTCTAGATCAGTGGTCCCCAAACTACGGCCCGCGGACCGGATACGGCCCGCCTCCACATTTGGCCCGGCCCCCTGAACAATCCCAGTTTAAAAAAATAAAAATCTTTTTTTTTAAATTATTTTCCTTTCCATACAACATCAGTAACCGGTGGGGGGTCAATAATGGTATGGGGTGCATTTAAGAGGGGTGCATTAATTCAATCTTTTTTTTCCTAAAAATAATATTTATAGTGAAGAATATATTAATATTATGAAGAAAAGCATTCTTCCTTTTGTTTGGGACAATTTTAATGATGATCACATACGACCAGAACGAACCCGGAAAGGGTTATTTAGTTATTATTTATAGTGTTATTGTTTATTTCCTGACTTTTCTTCTGTGAAGAAAGGGTGATTTGGTGGCTGTCTGGAAAACAATAAATGTTTAGGCGCCACACTTTTCCTGTACAAACTGACACCGGCCCTCCATCAGAGAAGGGAAAAGTTACGTGGCCCTCACAGGAAAAAGTTTGGGGACCCCTGGTCTAGACACTTATGGTCTTGTCGGAGAAGATAACAAAGAAGGGGCTGAAACCACCAAGGCAATCAGACTCCCCAGGAGTATTAGCATTTCCTTTACGCAAGTCCACGCAAACAATGACATTTATGCTAAGGAGGTAAACCTCCAGGCAAAGCAGCGCCACTTCAGGCAAAACAAAATGATAGAGACCCCCCCCCCCCCCGGCATCGATCACGGAGCCACAGACCACCAGGATGCATAAAAAGCTCATCGAGCGCTGAGCCAAAGAGGAGTGGGGTCATTTGCATATCTGTGCGGCGGGGCCTTCCCCGGATGCAAAGCTGATTAAAGAGCGACGCCGCTCAACAACTTGAGGGCAGAGACAGCAAAAAAAAAAAAAGACGTTACTGCCAAAAACAAAGTGGGCCAACGCTGCTTTAATGTTCAGGAGATGCATGGGCGGCGGCGGCGGCGGGCTGTTCTCTCCCCGATTCACCGATCTGAATCCTAATGAATGCACATGAGTCCTTGTGCACATCAGCACGCGTAACGTGCTCCGCATGTCTCCCATCAGCTGCTAGTAAGACACACGATCGTTCACTTTAACGGTAACCCGAGCCTGCAAAGAGTAAGACTTCCTGTGTGGATGTCAAACGCTGCTGTTGGGTTCTATCCTTATATTATAATAAGAACCATATCTGCGTAGGTTTTTTTGACGACTCTATTTTCTGCCCGACCTCATTTTATTCATTCATGTATTCATATTCTTTTATCACATAAATATTGTATCAGACTCGGTCCCAGAAATGGGCCAGTACTCGGTTCCCGTGAGTCCTTCTGATTTTTAATCCACATGGAGTACGTCTCCCCGTCTCTTCCTGGGGAGTCGAGCTAGCCACACTTGAGCACTTAAAAATAACGTTGTTTCCACGGCAGCCGAATTTGCAAGAATTGCTTTTACAAATCTATATGCAAACCATGATGGTGCCGCTTCCCTGTCAACGGTGCCACACTGAGCAGCATCATATGCCCCCCCCCCGAGAATCTGGAACCACACTGACATCATTACTAATTGTATATACTAAATATTTAGAAATCTATCCTAGGTAAAATGTTCCATAATTGTTTTGTTGTTTTTGTTTTTCTTCTTCATTGTTTTCATTGTTTTTTCCGTGATTGGTTTTCCAATAGATAAGAAATAACAGTTATATTATGGCGGTGGGATTTAAAAAGTTTTTCTTCTTCCCACTCCTATTCAAGCACTATACAATATATTATTTGCTATTTTTGTGTACATGAACTTTGGTATTTGTTTTGGACATATTTGTTGGATTTTATTTCTTTAGTCGTTATATGGTTTCTTGTACGCAAAAAGGTATAATATTGTTTTGGTTTTTAATTTTTATTCTGCTTGGAACAAACTAATAAATAAAATAAAATAAACACAAAATAAATTACTATCTCACTGATGCTGTTTTTCTACATCATTCATTCATTTTTCTTGCGTCGCTGCAGCCTATCCCACGCGATTAAAGTGATGCAACGCCACCTGGATAAAAGGCAATTCTGGGTACGGGCAACAAAGCTGTGTCGCCGGTTGCCCCAGGAGTCAGCCTGATGTGTAATCACGGATATTGATTGTTTATTAGACGGGATGTTGTCCTCCCGGTCCTGCGCGTAAAGCCATCGGAGCTTGAACGCTACATGGCCGTAATTGGATTTTTGGTTGCTCCAGAGATGTCCAGGGACCTGTTTTAAAGCCGCAGGCAGATGCTTGGTTGGAGAGAACCCCCTGTGGCTGTGCCCCCCCTCCCTCCCCCTCTTGTTTTGTGGTTGAAGCATGTTATCGTGAAGCTTGACAGTAATGTGATTACATCCGACTCCCACCTGATCTCCGTTGATCTTTCTCTGCCCAACATAGTCTATTATCGTATTCTACAGAAAGCATTCCTTCACTCCATGCCCCACCCCCTCCCTTCCTGCTTTTCCCTTTTTATGGTCGCCTCCATCAGCTGACCAATCAGAGAGCCTGACACTAATCTTCAGCAGTCTGACCAAGAATGGTCAGAAAATGGGAACAAATCCTCTGCGAAAGAAAATAAATGAAGTGTTTTAAACGTTTAGGTGTGCTTCTAAAACGGCAACAGCGAGCGTGTTTTAGTACACATACAGTGTACCCAGGGGCGTGTCCAGTATGAGGTCTGGGGTGGCACTACTTACCCCTCATAGACCCCAGTATCTGTGACTTGAGCCAGCAATAGACATTGTGATTTAGGCAACTTAATTAAATTAGCAGTGATAAATTAATGCTACTCACACACTCTTATTGGACAATATTTTGAAAGGGCTCGGTGTTACATTAAATCATTCACGCTCGTCTGGTTGAAATAATGCCTGATGAATTAAAGCCTGTTTTTCACAGAAGTCTGACGTCGTCTGTGATGTCACTTCAGCATCATCTTTAAGCACCTGCGATTGGGTGCCGGTGATTTTGTAACCAGTATTGACATTAAACCCACACAATGGATGCACAGAGAAAGAAAAAGCAGTACCAGTACTCTTGTTGTTTGTGATGTCACAAAGGGGGGGAGGGGACGTTCAAAACGATGCGCATGCACTCTCCCCGTGTCTGCGCTCCGCACGAGTAGACGATGAAGAAGAAGAAGAACAGAGTGGATAAAGGTTATTTTGGTGGCGAAAAATGTTTTAGTGTGTGCAAAAAAAAAAAGTCACCTCACCGGTTACCATGGTAGCGCGCCGCGCCGCGGCGTGCGTGCCCGCTATGCTCTCTTTTCTGTCCCACTTCACTCCTACTGTTCTATAAAAAGACATTTTGTGTTGTTTGTTTCATACTCAGTTGTGTTTTGGGTGCGTTTGGCACAAACAAAGCTCCATGTAATAATCCCCCCGCCCCCCCGCCCCAAACAAAAAAAACTGGGCCCAAGATGAAACCACTCCCGCTCTTGAAGACCACCTTGCGTGGCCTGACCCTGCAAACACACGGGACTCAAACTCAGCTCTCCGGCATCAAAGCAGGGCCGGTAGGTTCTTCATTAAAACCTACGACGTTCAGATCTGACTGCGCTGCTGAAACTTCTCGCATTATTCTGGGGTTTAATAAATCTACTCGTTTAAAATGCCAACAAGACGCTCATTAGTGTCTGTCGATGCTCTTTGTGGTTTTATAATGGGGACGCCGCTCGACGCTGCTCCACATTCTGGCTCCATGCTCCTTTGTTCTGCTTTAATGATGTCTTCGGGATAAACAAATAGCGAGACACAGAGACCACATTGTGTCTTCCTCGCGCCTGGACCCGTCTGTCTCTTCCTCCCGGTTAGCGACCGCGAGCTTAGCTCTCCGGTCTTGTTGCTCGAGGTTAATTCCTTCCTGACCCTATCAGTGAAAAGGATTGCTGCTTAGTTTTTGGACAGCAAGAGCATTTACAGGCTTGTTAAACATGCACGTTTGGATCGGGAGCGTTCCCTGTTGCGTTCTGATCCGCCCCCGCCGATACCCAGCCCGGCTGGGCCCCGCGGGCGTCTGGCAGCTCCGTCGAGGCTGACCTGTTGGACCTGATGGGTTCCACAGTCGAGCTTTTGGAGAACAGATGGTCTGCGGTGAGGTGACGGCGCTGTGTGTGTGTGTGTGTGTGTGTGTGCGTGTGTGAGGGCAGCTGATGAACAAGGGGATTTAATGCCGTGTGACCCAGATCCGGTCGGAGCGGCGGCGTGTGCCCTGCATGCGGCTCACGCAGGATGGATTCACGTCTGCAGAGAATAGCATCGCTGACAGCGAGTGTTGGAGTTACTCCCCCCCCCCCCCCCCCCTCCGTCATTGTCACCCAGCTACCCCCCCCCCCCCAACCTGGACGAGCTGTCACGTCAATAGAGAGCACCTTCTTCCCCCTTTCTCTTACCATCAGACACCGCTGCATTGTGTTTGACTTTTTTTTTAAAGATGTTGTTGCCATTTTTGCACATGAATTAATGTGATTAGATTTTTGTCTTTTTTTACATATGAATGAGAATATTAACACGTGGAAACAATGATTCCAGGAAGAGGGGAAACAATGGAGGAAGGGTCAGAAGAAGCAATGAAAGGAAGTTCAGGCAGAGAGGAGATTAAAAGGGGAGAAATGCAGGAAATGCATGAAAAAAATAGAAGAGGATGAAAGAGGCCCCGAAATGAAGTGGAGAAAAGCCAAGGAGAGGAGGAGGTGTGGCATAAAGGAAGAAGGCATATTAAGCTAGAAGAAATAAAAGTACGATGACAAGTAATCAATAAGATTATAGGAAGTAATTCAAAATGGCAATAATATAAATTTCTCTTGACTGATTTAATGATTATGGGAGGACAGAAGGAATAAATGGATGGAAATGATGGCAGATCCAGAGTAACATCTCATTTCCAACAGTTTTAAAGACAAATGTTACAGTATTTCTTTTTCTAGATTTCATCTCCTCGTTTCATTGAATGTTTTTTTGTGTAGTTTTGAGTTTACTCGTGTTACTTCCTGCTGGAGAAGGAAGCCACTCAATGTTGGCGTGTTGTAACAGTCAAGACAAAGGATGCTGCTTCCTTGTCCTCATGCTGAAGGTCAGCATGACTAAATGACCCCCCCCCCCCGTTAAAATTCCTGTTTCCTGGGGCGTGCTGCTTGTTTCATTCCAGAAACATGGTCCTCTTTGTGTGCCCTCATTCCGTCCTCTGCCGAATGTAGATCTGCCATGGCTGGCTCGGTTTCGGAACAATTTGGAAAACTAAGAGGGGGGGGGCTGACATCTCAGTGGCTTGACAGGAGTCGGGTGAAGAGGATGGAAAATACAGAATATTTCAGAAGGGAAGACCTGGAGGTCTGGTGTGTTTCCTGTATTTGATCCAGTCCCTCCGTTTGCGGGAGCGACTGCATCCGTCTCCTCGACCGTCGCGAGGCCGGCCCGCCATGATGACGCTTTAACGACCTGTGGTGTCGGAGCTGCAGACGCCCTGCCCCGGGCCTGCTGCCGTGGCGAGGAGGAAGTAGCCATTACTCAGGCCGACACACGGAGTTTGACGAGTTCGGTGACATTTATGAAGCGACAAACACCCGAGAGGAGTCACGCGCCTCGGGGACGCAACGTCACACTCCACAGCGGAATGTGACAAGGCAGCGCTCCCAGTTTGTTGTTCCAAGGTGATTCGTGCAGGGCTGTGCTTCCTCTGACGCCAAACTGCGCCCCCCCCCCCCCTCACTGTGTTCGCACGTCGATGTGTACGTCTCCTGCTCGGAACAGACTAATATGCGGTGCACATGTCCAACGTACACAGATGTGTTCTGGATATACATTTTTTTGCACTCGCTGAAGTGTTGGCTTTTAAAACAAGGTATGGTTGTTGGAGCATCGTACAACCGATAAAGCTGCTGAAGGTCAACGGTGCGGAGCTTTCCCGTTATTTAAGGGACACATTAGCTGGACCTACACTGGTGTTCTGCTCTGACACCATGTGTACATTTTCATCCACTAGAAGATATGATTTTCTATGTTTTCGAGCACTTAGTGGTGCCTCAGGGTCCATTAAGAGGCCCACTGCTTTTTCTATGTGTCTATGTGTCAGACTTTAGAACAAAAAGTCCTGATTTCCAGACGTGTCCAATGTCAGTATATATTCAGGGCTTTTGATTGAGGTCTTCCGTGTGTGTGTGTGTGTGTGTGTGTGTGTGTCCCGCACCACCATGGTTATCCATCTTGTTCAAAGACTTTATTCGGTGGTGCCCATCTGAACATGTCTGTCATTGATTTTACATTCTGATAGTCCCCCAGTGTCAGATGGGAAGTCACAATCTTTATTTACTTCAGCTACGATAGGTCGCATGCCGTTTCCCCCATGTGGAATGGGGACGAGACGCCAGCGTGCATGTCTGTTTGTTCCCGTGAATTGCTTGTGCAAGCTGTGCAAATGTCTCCCCACGGATGTCAAATAGATTCTAATTAGCTCTGCAGAATTTAATGAACATGCACCAATGGATCACTGGGGGGGAGGGGGGGGGGGGGGTGCGCCCTGGCTGAGTGGATGTGTAACCAATTGCACTTTTCCACAGTTGTAGAGTGGCTTCGCTGCAGCAGAATATGTCTCTGGCACATTCCCGATGTGTTGGTGGCTTTCGCTTTGCATGTGTATCGCAGGAAAGCATTCCGCCGACGGCCTGGGGGGGGGGGGGGGGCAATGATTATTTCAGCTTCTTTAGAATGCGTTAGTGAATGTTTCTCCTCCCCGTCCTTGGTTTCCACAGTGATTTATTTCAAATCAAATCCATTTTTAGTTGAAGTAAATCAAACATCCCAGTGTATAGAGGACACAGAACCCCCCCTCCTACATTACCTTGTGTCCTTTTAAAAACGATGGCAATGACAAGCAAATGTCACCCACGTTATTTTTTGCTCAGATCAATTCAATTCTATTTTATTTCTATAGCGCCAGATCACATAAAGTTATCTCAAGGCACTTTTCAGGATTAGCAGGGAAAGACAGAACCCAACTTGACCCACAAGAGCAAGCACTCTGGCAACGGAGGCAAGGAAAAACTTCCCTTTAACGGGCAGAAACCTTGGACAGAACCAAGGCTCATGGTGGACGGCCATCTGTCTGGCCGGCTGGGTTGAGAGAGAGAGAGAGAGAGAGAGAGAGAGAGAGAGAATGGCAGGTCGGAGACGAGTCAAAAACAAGAGATTAGTTGATCAAACGATTCAAAAAAGAAGCGTGCCTGCTTGGTTCAAAGGTGAAAAGGTTGCAAAAGTAAAAGCGTTCACAGAAAATAAGGACGCGGCGCACAGCTTAAATGAGCTACAAATAAAAAGCGACACCGATGTCATCACCTGGAATCCCTCGCGCGGGGAACAGGATGCGGCCTTAGCAAGCCGCGGCTAATTTGCTGGCGCAACCGATCAATTGAGATGATGCTTGCTTGTCTCCCCCCCCCCCCCCTCCCCTTATCGTAATGTCATTGTTCGCATTATTGGCGTGAGCCTGAAACGCCCCGGGGCGGGGCTGACACATTCCTGCCGCTGTCAGTCGGAGGGGAGATTATGCGTTACAGCAAGGCGTGTGTGCGCCCCCCCCCCCCCCCCCCCACACACACACACACGTGGGATTTGATGCTTCGGTCTAATTACAGGCATCAGCAGCGAGAAGATGCCTGGTGCTGATTATCTCCGCTCGACCTTCCCCGTCCCCGGATTTCCCACCCAAAGCCGGCGGACGACTTCATATCCGAACGCATCTGCAGCGTTTAAGCTCGTTCCAAACCCGTTCCCTTCCCACCATTCCCTTTGATAGCGTTTGTGGGAACTTGCCGGCGTGCTAATCTTCTGGACTATTAAGTACTGTTCATGCTATCGGCGGGGGCCTCTCGCCATAGGACAAGGGCGATCGGAATTAAAGCCGCAGTGAAAATGCGTGCATTATTGTCCGCTGCTCATCCCGCCTTAAAGTAAGGCGCTCGAGTTCCAGTGAAATCATCTGCCGGATGGGATTCCCGCCAGAGCACACGCCCACTCCTGATGTCAGCATCTCTGAATAAGAATTCCCAATCCGCTTGGAGCGTTCCATTTTTATCAAATCCAAACAGGACCCATTGGCGCGTCCCAAACGGGCCGTCTGGCGTCGAAGGTGAATCAAAAGCGTTGGAACCCGTCTGCAACGCGACAAAGATAAAATGAGGTGAAAAACATTTCATGCGCGCAAAAGTCCTCGCCAAAACGCTCAAGTATTTATACCGGCCGCAGCCTGATATTACAGAATAGGAGAAAGGAGGTTGTGTTTTTGATGGCGTCTGTTTGTTTGTTTGTTTGTTTGTGAAGATATTAATCCAGTTCTGAACCCGCATTTGGACTCAATTTGGCGTTTCTGTTGCCCATGATGACGTTCTCTCTCCTCGTGTCCTGCAGGTGCGGCTGAAAACGAGCCGCACCTGAAATCCCTCAACAGTCGTCAGCTACCCCTTAAGGCCTGACTCCGCCCGCTGCTCCCGTTCCTTTTCCCTCGTTGTGTTTCCTGCCGGGTCGTCGTCAGAATATTTACCTTTCCAGAGAAAACTGACTATTGTGTTTCT